>NC_072731.1:200699477-200931629 GCF_026930045.1 Uloborus diversus
CAACCATGGCCCAATTTGACTATTACGAGCTTTCGCAGAATTAGTGTAAGCAAAAAACCTTTTAGGATTCCCATCAATGTTATTTGCTAGCCTTTGCTCCAATTCCCTTTTCTGAATCCGTATCAAATACTTCAAATTTCGTCTTCCCTTACAATACTGGAGCCTATCTGCCCTCTGAACAGTTTCCTTAAACTGACGAAAAGCGGCTTGGTTATAATTTAGAGCTTCTTTAATCTCCATGGAGAACCACATGGGCCAAATTTTAGTACTAACACCTTTTCTCCTAAATGGAACATAATTTCCAACTGTTTTTGCCAGTTTTTCCTTAAATTCAGTATACTGCTGATCTACGTCGCTATTTTTCAATCCTGACGAAAAAAACCTCTTTCAAGCTCTCTGCCTAAGTACAACAAAATCAGTGTTTCTAAAATTGGGCACAAATATTAAATTTTTATGTTTGTACACTTCAAATTCAATCCAGAACCTAATGCTGTTATAATCACTATCTGTAATATGATCCCCTACACACAACCCCTAAACAGAACTTCCTATGTCACAGAAAACTAGATCCAAAACCGCCTCTTCTCGAGTCCTGAGTTACAACTTGATCTAAGAAACAATCACCAATTACTTTTAAAAATTCCTCTTCTCTGCCATTACTAGGATAAAAATTATTCCAATCAATGCCCGGAAAGTTGAAATCTCCCATTATGATGATGGATCCCTTACTGGACATGTCACTAACAAAATGATACATCTGTTCAATGTTCATCTTGTCCCTGACTTAAATTAGGTGGCCTATAAATGTTTCCAAAGCACAATTTTTTCCCCTTATTGCTTATCAATGCCAGCCAAACCATATCAATATCAGCAAGTTTATCATTAATGACCAATTCATTGCAAATGAAATTGCCTCTAACATAAAATAAAACCCCATTACCTCTTTTGCCTACTCTATCTTATCTAAACAAATTATACCCAGCTATATGTAATAAATCTACATCAAAGTCAGTAGCCCATGTTTCTGTAATTCTAATAACATCCAACTTCTCATTTATAATTATGCTTTTCAATTCTTCCAACTTGTGACTAATACTGCGAGCATTGGTATAGTAAACGTTAAGCATGCCGAAATTGCTTTTATTTAACGCCCTGAAATTACCTAAATCACAATTGTTAAAATTACTACTCTTGTTCGACACTTTATTTCCATTTTTAGCAATACCGAAAAAATTATCTTCCTCTCGATACCCGATGCTTGAACCATGCCCCCCATTCAAAACTTAGTTTTTTGACTCCAAAGCCCCTAAAATCAAACCACTTAACCATTTTGACCCCAGTAGAGCTCAGATGCAGGCCATCCCTAGCAATCCAATCCCGTTTACAACAACTCCATTCATCAATGAACCTGATACTAAGCTTTTCGCAAATTGACGTAAGTAGCAGGTTCATACCCCTAGCACATTGATTTAGCTAGCTCCTATGCACTCCATACCTGGGAAGCAAAGCCCCCTTTGGACATGGGTCAAACACTTTGTTGCTTTGTCCAACAGGGAATCCTACAGGGTTGTAGTTTTGGCCGGATAAAACTGATTTTATCCAGGCCACTGTCTAAAACTGGTTAAAACCCGGGTGTAATTTCCGAGAATTTTAGATTTTCTTCTAATTTAATTTACAGAATTTGTGCAAAATTCTATCTTGAAATGAAAGATATTTGCAGAAAATCTGCAGTTTTTCCAGAAATCCGTAGAATTTTTGCAGAAAATTTTAGTTTTCCTCTCATATTTGAACAGAATTGTTCTTGCAGCTCAGACATCTGTTCCACGACGTACATCGCAAATTTAGTAGTGTTCTGCTTTGGGGGATAAATGATTTTTTTTCCATTAACAAAAGTTCAGTTTGAGTCTTGAAAATGATAGAAAATGCAAATCAATACTAATAATATAAAGCTGAAGAGTTTGTTTGAAAGCGCTAATCTCAAGAACTACTGGTTCGAATTGAGAAATTCTTTTTGTGTTGAATAATCCATTTATTGAGGAAAGCTATATGTTTTTTTTTTTTTAAATCAGATTGACCGAAATATTTGTAATTGCAAAATAAATGTTTAGTTAATTGTTTAGTTTGATGAATTCCTGATACAGTGGACGCCGGTTAATTGAATCAACTGCTTTAATGAATCAATTTCTCAAAAATAGAATAAAATCTGGCTTTACTGAATTTGCCACTTTGTAGAATCATAACTGTTTAGAAGAAATGTGATTCAAATAAATGGGGGCCACTGTAGATGGCGGGGTAAATTTTGTACTATCTTCTATGAATTCCTAATAGATGGCGGAGTGGTCGGCTACACTACTGTTGGGGCAGCGAACTGATTTTTGAAAGCATTTTCTTTTTCAATATTCAAGTATATCATTTGATTTTGTAGGATTTTTCTTTTGGGTTTTGTTTTCCTTATTTCTTCAACATTGGTTTTTGTTCTTACACTTAAAGATAGTTATCTAAGTAAATAATTTGATTTGTCATATCATTAATCAATTTGAATTATTCTTCAAAACGTTTTTATTATTATATTCTTTTGAGTAATGTAGATAATGTTTTTGGTATAAGTTAATGTACAGAGAGTATGTATGCATTGAAAATTTGTGTGTAAAAAATCAGTGTAGTCGGTAAATTACTTACTTGAGCTGTCAATCAAATATGAACTCTCCTTCATGTCCCAATATTTCTAAGTTATCATATTAAAATAATTATTTTTATACTTATAATATGTTTTCTCAGTAAAATATATTATATAGAGCACAATATACCTAATTTATAAAGGTTTAATTTATTTCTGTTTTAGGGTGTGAATCAACTAGCAAAATTACTCAATTTCAAAGACCTGTATCTTTTTTACTAACTATATACATAAAACAATATGAGATGCATAGTACTTGAATGGAATATTTAATTGGATAAGACGTCTTATTTTTAATTCCATCCCCTTTTGGCTTACAAGCATGGGTGCCACTCTAAAAATTGGCCAGGACTGAAAAGCGCGTGGCTCCATTTCACGACACCAAAATGTTAGCGCTTAGTTTGTTTGATGTTTTAGACATATATAATGCTAATTTTTGATGCTGTAACTATATAGTAAAACCAAATTGTAAGATTAAGTAAAAATTAAAACCTAAAGAAAAAAATAACATACCATTGTCCAAGATTTTTTGGAGGTAAAAGCAGAAAAAGAAATTAATAATAAAATACAATAAAAAAACTTACTATTTGCTGCTGCAGAAGAAAAGCTTCAGATTTTATAGTTCATGTTACATAAATAGTTCATATTTCATACAAAAAATAGTAATTAAAAAAAATTCAGGTATGAGATTCTTGGCTATAAGATGCATTGTGATAAAAACTTTAATAAAATTTTCCAGATTAAGATAAGAATGGTTGAAATCAACAGATTGAGTGACTTATTTAATTTTTTTTTTTGGGGGGGGGGGGGGAAACAGCTTATCTTTTTAACTTTAGCAGAGGGGCCAGTTTTTTGTCCTCAGAAGAATAACACCTTTTTTGAGAGTGAGAGATTCAAAAGTAAAGATTTGTTTCATCAATAAAAATCATTTTGAACATGGAAAAAAAATCCGATGGCCGAAATTTTTGAAAAGACGGAATTCCGTCCCTTGGACGGAAGTGTGGCAACCATGCTTACAAGGGTCTAAAAAATTCATTTTGGACATTTTTCTGATTTTTGAGGGGCTGTAATCAATAAAGGGTATACAAACTCAGAATGGTTACGTTTCCTTATTAGCGTGATTCCAGTGATTAGTTTTTGCCATATTTCATTTTGTGTTTTCTTCCCCTAAGCAAGTTCTCCCCCTTTGAAAATGAGTAAAAATGTTACATTTGACCTTGAACTTGTTGCCATTATTTTAATTTTTAAGTTACAGCCATGAAACTTAGCATGTAAGACTATCATCTTACTCACTTCAACATATAAGTGTAAAATTAATTACCATGAATGTAATTCAAATAGATATTTGCCAAAGTGCATAGATCTAAAAGTCCCATTTTTGACTACGAAAACAACTTTTGATGACCTCTAAAAAATCAAAGGTCCAGATTAGAGAAGAAATAAAAGTGGTTTTCAACATCTTTCATATGCTGCTTTTAGGGATATGAGTTTCAAAAAATTTTAAAATAGTCAAGCGCACTCATCCGTCAAATCTGTATGGATTTCCGAATTGAAGTCCTAAAATGCAAGTGTAGGACCTTTTTTCAATGATGTCAAGAAATGGAATAGGGTTCAAATCGCAGTTTCAAAAACTTTTCCGAGCTGAAGTTCTAAAAAGGCATTTTTTTACAATCTTTGGCAACGTAAGAAGTTTGGATGCCTTCCCCAGGTAATTTTTCACAATTTAAGACTTTAAGACAAGAAAATTGTAGACATTTACAATAAGAAGCCTGTAGATGTTGTTTACATTGATTTTCAAAAAGCTTTCGATAAGGTACCGCATGTTGCTCTACTTAGCAAATTAGCTGATATAGGAATAGGAGGGAAAACTTTCATTTGGGTAAAAAACTGGCTGACCGGAAGGAAACAAAGAGTAGTTGTAAGGGGAAATTATTCTAATTGGAGTGAGGTCTTAAGCGGGGTTCCTCAAGGATCAGTGTTAGGGCCTGTTTTGTTCATTGTCTTTATGAACGATATTCACAAAAATATTTCTGGAAACATGAATTGTTTTGCTGATGATGTCAAAGTTATGGGGACTGTAGAAAATGAAGAACAAGCAAATCAGCTGCAAGAGGGTCTAGATCATATTACAGAGTGGGCTGATAAATGGGGTATGGCTGTTAATGTTGGGAAATGTCAAGTGCTACATTTAGGACATGGAAATAAGTGTACAAATTATTATTTGCATGGTTCAGTCATTAGTCAGGCAGACAAAGTTACTGATCTGGGGGTCTTAATAAGTCAGGATTTAAAGTTTAGCCAACAGTGCAGCATTGCTAGTAACAGAGCCAGTAAGATGCTTGGATTTATCAATAGATCTATTTCAAACAAATCTAAAGAAGTTCTTCTGCTCTTATATAGAAGTTTGGTAAGGCCTCATTTGGAGTATGCTGTTCAGTTTTGGTCTCATTATCTTAAGAAAGATTTTAATGTATTGGAAAGGGTTCAAAGGCGAGCTACAAGACTAATAAATGGACTTTCCCACTTAGATTATGAAGGCTAAAAATGTACAGTCTTGAGCAAAGAAGAGACCGAGGGGACATGATTCAGTTGTTTAAATTTATTAAAATGAAAGATGTTACGGGGCTGAAGTTTAGCACTGCAAACAGGACAAGGGGTCATTGTTTTAAGCTATTTAAATCTCAGGCTAACATGGATATTAGGAAAAATTATTATTTTAGCAGAGTAGTGGAACCTTGGAACAGCTTACCGGAAGAGGTGGTAATGAGCAAGGGAGTAGATAGTTTTAAGAGGGCCATTGATCTTCACTGGGGATTGTAAATTGACCCGGACCAGTCTAGCTGGGCCCAGAGCCTGTTGCTGGTCGTCACTTTTGTATTTGTATTTCGGGTAGTGTTACAAGAAAGATGGGGTACAATGACTAGCCTCTGGTAATCTTTTGAAACCAGTTTTAAAAAGCAAATTTTAAGACAACGATGGTGTTAGGGAGAGGGCAGGGGTACTGAAACATTCCCCCGGAATTATTACTAAATTGCAGTTCTAAAATGTAATTATTGTAAGCCTCTTTCAACGGAAAATGAAAGGAATAATTTCGGGAACCTCCTTGGCTAAATCTCTGAACATTAATAGTTTTTGATAAAAAAGATATGACATCCCCTCCCCCAAACATGTATAAATCAGATGTGTATCAAGAGTCCAGTTAAAAAAATTAACCGCCGCCTCCCTCCCTCCTTGAGAACTTTTTGGATCGCCCTTGATCGACATATATGTACGACATGCATAAAGAAAACATAAATTAATTTAGTGTTTATAAAAAGGGGCTGGCTATAATAGTTCCGTGGGCAGGTAAACAGCAGTATCTGCAAGTTTTCGAGATATTTTTAGAGATGCGTTTTAGATTCAATACAAACAATATGAAAATGTTGGATAAAGGCCTCTTTTTCACGTTTTTTTCTGCAGAAACCAAATAAGCAAGCTTTCACAATAAAGCTAACGTACAATAGATAACAAAAATGCAAAAAAATGAAAAATTTGCAATTACTGCCTTTTACCTGCCCACAGCAGAAAAGTCTTTTGGTAGTCCTAAAGAATTTTTCTCTATAGTAGTTCTTTGCACAGCATTAACGCATCCATGATCACTTGTCAGGGATCGGTTAAAACTTGCTTTCCCCATTGCATCAAATGCGATAAAATCGAAAATTCGGTGGAGAAAACTCTAATTTGGCAAAATTATTGGCAAACATAAAATTCTCTGAAATTTTCATTGGAAAAAAATCTCCCTGCCTTATCTTTAAAAGTTTGTCAAAAATAAGTTATACTTCATTTTCTGATTAAATATTTCTACAGACAAAAATACATTAAAATCAGTTAAAGTTAGTCTTTGGCTAAGAGATTTGAAATTCGACTAACACTTTAAAATTTGGCAAATTTGCTGGTTAACAATTTGAAATCCTTAGTGTGGTCCCCACTTGTGCAAATCACTTCACTAACAAATCAGAAAGATCATTTTGCTGTTGTCAAGGAAAATTTTCAATGTGACGTTTTTAATTGTGTGTCGTTGATACTGGAATCCTAGTTGGTTTTGTCCTCTTTGGTCACTACTAAAAGCTCTTCTTCCTGTGAGTTCTGAACTGTACAAGTTTAATAACTTTATGCCCTGGAACCAATCTCATTAAATGCTTCCGGTAGCCCCAGCTCGAATATTAGAGTGCCAAAATGCAGTTTAAATGTAATCTGCAATCTCAGGAGTTTAGATTTCAAAAGAGAGGAAAATTTTATCTGGTTCACACTGCCGCATCCGTGTAAAAACAAAACTCATCCATATAAAATAAAGGTGTCAAATCTTAAACTGCGTAAAATAAACTCACGTAAAATGAGGGTCTACTGTAATTATAACTATGGATGCACAGAATAGTGATTCTGCCCGATACTGGATATCCTGGGCATTTTCGTTTGCCGGATTTGGATAGTTGGAGAAGATATCCTGCGAATATCTGGCTTTATAGTTGCTTTTATTTACATTGCCTGTTCATTTATTAAAATGTCACTAGAGAATCTCCCGTCATGGTATGACGGGTGAAATTTGTTTCCAGAATTGAACAAAGCAATTGCCTGTTTGGGGATAGTTCGATAGTTGAAATTTTAACCCGAACACCAGTGGATTAACCCTAAACTGCAGTAGATAGAGTTAATTGTTTTGGTTTCTTCTTTTTCCTAAAATGAAAGTCTTACCAGTAAAACATTTAAATTACCAGATCGAGTTTAGCCTTGTCACAATAAAGCCTTTCCCTTCATGTAAAACATTATCAAAACATATTATCAAGCTGTGACGCGAGTTTCATTGTTGAAGCACATGGGTTACTCGATGATCAGCTATTAGGATGCTGCTTCAAAATAATAAATCAAACTTGTTTTATAAGTCATATCAAATACATTTTTAAATTTTTACATTTTAATGTAGAGTGTATTTGAATAGGTATATTATTGCATATAAAATTTAACACTAAAATATTGTGTTTCATTTCCAGATTTTTTCATGGGAAATAAACTTTCAACAAAAAATATTTCTGTATATACCCATAGTTCTAACTTATAAATCATTGTCAGCTGGGCAATTCCACGGTGTCGGACGTAAGAATTGCACGATATTTACTTCAAAAAACCAACACATTTATTGGTTAACAATTTTGAAATAAATCAAAATATTTTTTTAAATACTTACTAGTGTATGTAGAATTGTTAAGCATAAAAAGAATTTCTGTTACAAAATTTTATTTCAAGAAAAAAATATTTAACTCATGGTGTCGGACGTATGAGTTGAATCTGAAAAATGAGACTAGCAAAACTAAAATCTAAGATTCAGGTCAATGGCTTAATCTGCAACAATGTAACTACTTTTATGTCAAAGAGCAATGATGAAATATTAATAACTCATAAAGATTTTTTTAATTTTAGAGGTATTAAGTGCCAAAATAGGGACTTTGGTATTGGTGTCGCACGTAATATGTACAAAATTACCATGGTGTCGGACGTAAAGAAAAGTTTAAAACCTTTTCAAATTACTCTTAATTTTGCTTTAAACCTTGAGTAATATGTTAATGACAATAAATGAGATGTTTAGATAATTACAACATTAAACATGAAATATTTTTCATAAATGCTAATTTCGCACACTTCTAATTGGGATAGGTGGAAAAAAATTCTTAAAATTTTTTTTATTTTGTATAGAAGATTTTATCTTCCTCTTTTTGCCATTTGAAGTGCCCTTCTGTCCTATACATCACAGATACTTCAATCATTTCCCCATTTAACAGGGGATTGCATCCTGTGTATTGTACAGACTCTTCGTTGACCGCAGCAACCCACTTATGTACTTTTAAGTTGTGCAACAAATTCCATATCTTCAAATTCATCCAATGCATCACTGTCAGATAATTCTTCTTTAAATAGAGCAACCATCCTAAGTGTTTGTGAGGAAGAAGTGTCTGAGATAGTAATTTTATTCAATGAAATCGCTTTGACTCAGTGCATGCATTGCTCAACGATTTTCTCAAATATTACTGCAATGTTGCTGAATTATGCATGATCTCTTCTGATGATATGTGTGCTTCAAGTACACTGCAGATTAATGAAGGAGCCACAGATGCATAATTCTGGTGACATACCACTTAACACTATTCCAGCTTGTCTAGTTCAATGGTTGCAGTGGTGGTCTGATTTGATTGAGCACTCTCCCTCCCCCCCTGGCATTTTACTTCCAGCTTTAACAATACGCCACTTTTTTTTTTTAACCTTACCAACTATGCTGTCTACAGTTCCTTCCCCAGGGAACACTGCAAAGAAATTCTGGGTTAATTTTGTGTTGAATCTCTGCTTAAATAAATGTTTTGATAATAGGTATCCTTACTTAAACTGTAAGCTGAGACTATCTGAGAAAACTTGTACATTTTTAGTGCTTGGTTATTTGATTTTAAGATATTCTAACAGGCAGGGTTGGCAAAAACCCGGGTTTTTTTAAAAAAAGCCCATGGACCCAGGGTTTTTTTTAAATAAAACCCAACTAAAGCTGGGTTTTTTAAAAGAAATGTGGGTTTTTTGTCTTTTTTTAGGGAAAATGTAGGATACTTGTAGCATATTGTAGCGTAAGTATATGAACAAAGCACAAGAATTGTCTTGGGGTAAAAAAAGCTGGAAAACTAGTTAAAATTCAACATTTTCTGAAGCAGAGTATGAAAGACAACGAAACCCAAGAATGGTGAAGTTTCAGATTTTTTAGTTTCCATGATTACCAACAGTTAAGGCAAAATTACTTCTTGAGTGATAAAATCTATTGTTCGTTTTTAATTACTACTATTTTTTTTTGCATTTTACTTTATTGTATTTCATTTTTTTTATGCAAAACTACTGTAGAACCTCAAGTAGTTTAAATCCCTATTTACTGAATTCCAGCTTAATCAAGACATTTCTTTGAATTTTATGTTGCCTGTTTTTCTATTTCTGTGTACAGATTAAGAAATATTAAACTTTTTTGTAAGATAATGAAAATACTGTACATCCTATTCTGTTTTCTGTCCGACCATTTGGAAAACCTGTTAATTTCTAAAAAAAATATAACTTGTTAATTCGAAATTTGTGACGCGTCGGGTTGCAGAAAATAATTCACATGAAAGCCTTTTTGCTAGAGTAGTTTCCTCTGTACAATCTACAAATATTGAGAAAACCAGATGTGACAGGACTTAGTCAAGATAATTTGAGTTATTTATTGACCAGTTAAAGATAAAAGTTAAATATATATTTTTTAAATCTTTGAAGTATTTTTAATGCCGTTAAGAGTTAAGAAATACTATTAAAGTTCAAAATTCATTTTTTATGTCCATTGTCTGTTGTGAAGAACAAATAAAATAGAAGTTTAAATTGTAAAAGTATTTAAATTAATTACCTTTTTAAAAAACTTCTCAAAAAATTTAAAAAAACCCAAAAGTGGGCTAAATAATGGGTTTTTTTTGATGAAGATCGTGGCTTGGGCATGGCATGCGCCCAGTTTGACAGATCAAATTTCGTTCTGCTGTAAAATTGCCACATTTTGAGATGCTTAAAATAAAGAAAAAACTATTCCTTATAAGGTCAGTGCTTCTAGGAAAAAAATATTATGTAACAAATTGGACCAGTAAATCAATTACCAGTTTCATGGTTTAAAAAAAAAATGTTTTTAAGTAAGAGAACCTATTAATAAAGACATTTTAATGACTAAAGTATAAAGAAATGTTGTTATCGCTGCTCTCTATCCCTTCTGTTTTAAATCAGAGAAATTCTGTAACCATAACGAGGTAACAATTTTAAAATTCTTGGTGTCGGACGTAATTAATTTGTTACGTCCGACACCATAAAATAAGAAAAAACTATTTATTTGAATTTTGTTGGGATTGCACATTTTCAATAGTAACTGATGTTCTGATTTGCAGGTAAAATGTTTTGTAAAATGTTCCATCCTATTTTATACAGCTCAAACTTTTAGGCAGTTGAGTGTCGGACGTAATTTTATCAAAGTGCCTGTTATAAATAAACTTTTAAAGACAAAAATATTTTATTTAGGTCTCATTTTTTGTGCTACATTTGTTCTCAAGTGTTGTGGCAGGCATCTGAATCAGTTACAATGTGAAAAATATTGCAACTCTAGTTTGAAATACCAATTCCAACAAGATATCAAAAAATCCATTCTGACAGCATGTCGAAAATACCTCTGTTCAAAGGTTTGTAACTCTTATAAACATAAACTTTTGGGGTAATTTTTATTATTTTCATATAATTCAACTCATAACCTTGAAAATGATACCTAATTTGTGAGAAAAAAAGGATTTTGAAAAATTAATCATCAGTTCCCCATTCCCGTGGAATTGCCCAGCTTACATTTTGGAGCTTTTAGGCTTCAGAGACCACTTAAATAAGATTTGATGTAAACAAATAATTACACCAATTGTAAGTGCAGGTTTTGCGCAAAAAACAGGGGTCAAGAAGACCCCCCCCCCTCCCCAGAAAATTTTCTGAACTGAAGTTCAAAAAATACATTTTTAGATGATTATTGGCTACGTTAGAGGAAAAAGTGTATCACAAAATTTTATAAACTTAAGTCTTCAAAATGGGATTGTAAGCCAGCTTTAACTACACTACAGAAAGAAATTGGTTAGAGAATGCATTCCTAGGATTTTTTCAAAATTGTAGCTCTAAAATGCGCTTTGAGACGATCTTTGGTGATGTTGAGAACAAAAGATTCGGGGACCTTCCACCGGAATTTTTTCGAAATCGAAATTTCAAGGAATAACTCATAGAATTTTTTTCTAAATTGTTGCTTTAAAAACGTACTTTAACCTTTGTTCGGTGATGCTAGGGACAAAAGATTCATAGACCCCCCCCATCAGAATTTTTTCGAAAATTGAAATCATGAAAACACAAATGTATCCACCATTTTGGTAATGGAAGAGAAGGTATAAATTCAAAGATATTTCGGCTATTTTTCGAAATTTTAGTTTTAAAATCAATTTTAGACATTCTTTGAAGATGTTGGGGGTGAGGGGGGGATTTAGGACTTTCCTTCGTAAGTCGTTGAATTTTGAAATAGTAGTTTGAAAAGTGCTAGTATGGACAATCTTTGGTGATAGAGAAAAAAATTTATTTTTGGAAGCCCCCCCCCCCATAGGGGGATTTTAGGACTAAATTCCTGGAGGGTGGGGGCAGTTTTTTTAGCAACATCTTTACTCCCCCCCTCCTATGGCTTTTCCTGCGATACATAAAGCCATTCTTTATCTTTGTGGGTGTCGTCTTTAGTAATGTGTTACATGCTGTCCTTTTGAATTGACCTAAAGAGAGGAACTGATATCAAGAGTGAAGCAGGCCTCCCTTTTAAGTGTGATATAGAATACCTCCAATTTTAGGGGGCCCGGAGGTTTCTCCCCCGAGAAAATTTTGTAAAAAGGATACAAAACAGTGCATTTTGATACCTTGTAAGGGGTAATTGGGCAAAATCAAGGGGAAAAATGGACCAACAGCTTTTTTTTTTAAAGTTATATACTTTAAATGTGCTTTGTAATGTAAGTTAATGCTTAAAAAGAAATGGTGGACAAATTTAGAAAATGGGTAAACAAGAGAGTTGCTGCCGATTTGAGCAATTCATAATTTATACACTTGACAAGAAATAAATTTGAAGCATATTTTGCTTAGGAGTTTCAACAACTTTTCTTTCGTTTTTGCTTCTGATTTGTTAAAACGATCATCAATTATTGCAGCTGAATGCATAGCTTGTTTAGTCTATATTTTCATGTACATGCATACTTGCTCCAATGGTTTTCAAGCTAAAATAGTCATTTTAGACACATTTTCAGCACCCCCAGAGGCAGCTTTTCTACTTGTAATACAGTGTACAGTGTTTTTTTTTCCCCCATCAGAAAATTACATTCGCTGTTCTCTTAATTTTGGCTTTTGAACTAACTATTCAAAAAAGAAAATAAATTCAAAGAATTATGATTTTTGTTTTAAGATTTTAGAAGGCATGTTGTTGCTAGATGGAAAGTCTTCCCAAAACTGGAAGGGCATTGCCCTCTCCCCCCCCCCCCTATTAATCTGCCCATGTTTGTAAGCTGCTGGATCATTTTCGAAAATGAGAATTTAATCCGAATTTCAGGAGATGTTTAATAATATTTTCATAAGTTAACTTTTTGTGTCAATAAAATTGAAAACAAATAAACAAATGAATGTTATGCTGCCCCATGGTGCTGCCAACCGATCAGATGTCACTTAGACCCCCCTCCCCTTGTAATCCAGCCCTGTCTATGTTCTTTAAAAAACGACAGAACTTTAAAAAAATCTTTGAGATGATAATAAATTTTGGATAATATATTAATTTTTGCGATAAATTCGACCCTAAAAGGGAAGGGCACTAAGCCCCAAAAACTCTCTTTGTGTAACGCCACTGTTCTACGGTTGGTAAGTGAATTTTTTATTATTTTCTGCCACATTTTCCAACACAATTTGCTTCCAGGGACTTATTTTGGTCAATTTTAACTTTTATAACCCCAACTATCGACTTAAAAACACCTGTGATACTTGTAATAACTCCCTAGGTATATGTAGAGCTGAGTAGAAATGCTTGAACTTCCCTATTACTTTTTGCGAGGCATGTTTGAAGCTTGGCCCATTCTAGATAATCTGCTTAGACACTAGTACCACATAAAATATAAATCTAATATTAAACTTCAACCAAACTGTAACAAAAGTACTAAGTGTTAGGCTTACTTATTCACAAAAGCAGACACCAAAACTTTTATAGAAATATATCTAAAATCCTACTTAATATAACCTACTTTCTTTTATGAAAATGTTATAACCAATCAAGTGTAATTAACGATATAAGATTGATTCAATACTCATATAAAATTTTCAAAGTAAATATGGGCAAAAAAAAAAAAAAAAAATGAAAGAGAATTTTTGGCACAGTCCCTACTAACGAAAATTTGTTTGTCGGGGGTGCTATAAATATAAAAAGAAAATAAAAGCGTACGAAATTCTATTTTAACTCGAGACATAACAGTATACTACTCTTTCTTCAATCGCTTATTATATCTTTTGAGATTCAAATAAAATTGACAGGCATAGCATAATAATTCAAGTACGGAAGATGGGAAGCGCACTCGCGAAACACCACTCTCGCTAAATTCTGCCGATCATGATTTTAAGTTAATACAGAGAATAAGAGGCTAGCTAAAGAGCAGAAAAACAATATAAAACAACTTTCATTATAGAATCAAGGGAGGAGGGGGTCGATTCGCAGAATAAAGAATAAGAAAGGATTACTTTGGAAACATCCGAGTCCGTATTGTAATGTGAATAAGAAAGAACGTATTTCATAGCTTAGAAAATAGCATCAAAACTTGTAGAAAAAAATTATAATAATCTTCGATAATATTTTCGAAGGACACTTCTATAAATGCATTAAAAAATTACTTTAACAATGAAAGTTGCCTAAAACAAGAAAAAGTTTTTAAATAACTTAATTTGTAAACAACTTGACATTGAATAGAATTTTAAAGGAAAATATCATTTACATAGAACAATTCAAATCAAAATAAGAAAATTTTACATTATTTACCTCCTTTTTCCCACAGATTTACTAACGATGTAGTAGAATAAGACATGCTTTCCGTTTCGGTACTACGAAAATCACACTAAGTACTCAGTTCATCTTTGGCATCATAATATTTTATGAATCATCAATTATTTGGGATTAACGTGTCATATAATACCAATACACTTCACATTAATTCGCGTTATAAAATATGTACTAATGATAAACATTCATCAAGATGGCGACCAAGAAATCAAATTAAAAACATGTGTACGAATTTAAAATATGTTTTAGACAATTGAAACTTGTAATAATTTATTAAGTAACAACAATAAACATAAAACGTAACAAAAGATAACATCCAGCAATAGACGCTACATGTCAATTAGTGTTTGGGTTTGTCCATCACGGAAACCCCTTTCAGCGTTTCACACCGCTAATTTTCGATACGAAATGAAAATTTAGCAGCTTGCGTACGATTCGCTTTTCCGCAAACGAGCTTGGCGGTGGTAGCCTTTCAATAAATCTGATTGGGTGCCTTAACTTCACGTGACATGCGTAAATAAGATTTCACGTCACTGAAGACTATTTCTGCCTTTATTACAAGAAAACACAATGAACTGTGTGGGAAAACAAAATTTTGCTATGATTTCTGATTTTTAGACAATGATATCTGAAATTTGCTCTAAAATTAGATAAAAAACGGAAGTAACATAAAAAAAAAACCCCACGGAAGATCCATTGATCGATCCATTTAAATTGCCATTACGGTTGCAAACAAAAAAACACAAATCAAGGAATAAATTTGTATTGTAAAAATATTTTTAAAATTTGATTTCGTAGCGAGAAAATTGTTATCTGCGGCTGTTGAAGTGTCAAAAGTCAAAATGGTTTGCTGGAAGAAGTTTTTGATGCCTAAGAACACGTGAACGCAATGTACATCGCAGTAGGTACTCTACAAGACATTCAAAATACTTTTCAAAAGTCAAGGCTGGTAAAAAAAACTTGAACATACACAAAAACTCGCACATCGAAAAGAGAGGAGGAATTAAACACTGTCTCTATCCCCCTATGTTTGTATGTGTGTTAGAGAGAAAAGACCATTGCCTTGAAACTCTCACTTCTTGTTTTTGAGCATATGCATTTAATGAAGTGTAATGCTGTGAAAGGATAAGGATGTTATAAATTAGTTTAAATGGTAAAAAATTAGTTCATAACCATGTTTTAACTTGTAGAAAACATTGCAATTGTTGCAGACATTTGAGAAATTTTTGTTGTACCACACAAAGTGAAAATGACGGCTGTTTTAAAAAAGCGAGCTCTTGCTGAATATATTATGTCTTCTCAAGTAGGTGCATCTTAGAATTTAGCTTACAATTGAGATTTTCTTTAAAAATTAATCTTCTGTCACCAAGATTACTGATAGTGAAGAACTTACTTCTTTTTTTGCCTATTTTAGGAGCAGCCAAAAAAACCAGCAAAGCGTTTCCGAAGTATGAAGAAAACATCCAGTCTCACTGAACATGATTTAGATGTATTGAAAAATTCATCATCTGGTGAATCATTATCATTCTTACTTCAAATTGAGGAGCTTTTGAAAGGCGAAGTAAGAACACTATTATTGGTCTGCATGATATGTATTACAGTAGACCCTCGTTTTACTCGGGTTTATTTTACTCAGTTTCGATTATACGCGGTTTAAGATTTGACATCTTTATTTTGTTTTACACGGATGAGTTTCGGTTTTACGCGGATGTGGCAGTACAAACAGAAAATTTTTTCCCCTCTTTCAAAATCCAAACTCCTAAAGATTGCAGGTTGCACATAATAAACTGCATTTTGGCTTGCTAGTAATTGAGCTTGGGCCACTGGAGACATTTTAAGCAATCAGTTCCATAGCCCTTTCCAGAAGTAGAGTTATTAAACTCACACAGTTCAGAACTCACTGGAAGAAAAGCTTTTAGGAGTGACAAAGGCGGCCAAAAGGAGGATACTGACATCGGTGACACACAACCAAAAACGTTCACATTGAAAATTTTGAGCCATTCCTAGACAATAGAAATGATCTTTCTGATTTATTAGAGAAGGAAGATTCTTTCATGGAAATGACGCAAGTGGTCATGGATGATTAATGCTCTGCAAAGAATTACAGAGAAAAATTCTTAAGGACTGTCGAAAGACTCATTGCCTCTTTATAAACAGAACATGAAATCAATTTGTTTCTTTACGCATGCATAAAAATCGATATAAGTACACATTCAACTTGTTATATAGTTAGTCATCACTAGAATGAAATAGATTTTTTATCTACGGAACCTAACCTCTATTTTTACATTACTATTAGGTCTCAATTTATGCGGTTTCAATTTCTGTGGAACATAACCTCTGTGTAAAACGAGGGTCTACTGTAATATTATTAATGATAAAACAAAAGAAGCAAGTGTACAATTTCACAATTTCGTGGGAGGGGCACTGGGTGGTAACTGAGTGGTGAATGCCTGTCAATGTCACTCAAACTATGAGCTAACAAATAAACAATGAGTTTGTTTAAACTTTTACAAGTAAGCAGAGATTTCCCTATGCATTTCTGTTTGGAATTTCTTTCTCTTGTGTGTTTTTTAGAATATCTTCATTTAAGAATGCTATTCTACGGAAACTGTTCATAACCTTGAAATTTACTGTTTTTGCATTGCATTTCTTTAAAAGGACATGCCCACTAAAATGTGATCAAATGTAGCAATTTTTAAATATTGTTGATAGTTAGTTCCATGAATTTGTGGACAAAGCTGCTAATTTTTAAATTTCATCAAAACTTTAGTTTTGAATCATAATGTGCAGGAAATAAATCAAATTTTTTAAAATTAATAAAAATCATTGCTATTACTATATCTTAATATTTTTTATGAAGTTTTTTTAGAGTTAATAGGGAAGTTTTCGATTTTTCAATTTTGTTTTTATATAATAGAGTAACATGTATGAACATCATAGGTGAAAAATTTTTTGCGATACGATAAGTAGTTTTTTTTAAATTAATTTTTAAAGTTCAAGCGTTTGTGACGTCAAATGGCATAGGAAGTGACGTCATGCGCTCTTCCGATAGGGGAGAAACCGAAGAACGTGATTTCGACTTCGAAGACGAAACGTAAAAGACTTATCTCCTCACGTTTCTGAACATTAAACCTCTCATCCTCTCGGAAATATTCGAATATCATCATTGATGTTACTTGAGGAAGATTATTTAAGATTGTGCTTTAACGAATCTTGCTTCCATAGTGTGTTCAAAAGGATTATTGAATTGCTAAAAAATAAAAATATCAGTGTGCTCAAAATGTCCCTAGCAAAAACAAGGGATCTTCGGCAGAAGGCTGCCCATTAGCCCCCTGTGACGTAAGCTCGGGACGTTTCAGAAGAACGCACTTTTGTGTGTGAATTTTTAAAAAATCATTAAAAATGAATCACGGTGTTTTAAAATTCGGCAATGGTGAATTTTTTAGTTGAGGGTCAATTAACAATATCCAATAGCCAAAATATGAACATTTGATAGGTTGCAACTTCCCTATTCTGTGACCCAAACTACAAGCTTAAATTTTACGACTTTGATTTTCATTTAACTTTAAAATTTTAAATAGATCCTTTTCAAAAATTTTATTAGTCAAGAAAATTGATTCATAAGCACTTGAAAAACATCAAATTTATTGATAAATATTTTTGAGTTTTTTAAAGGCTTTAGAATAATCTCTCCGTGACCTGTAATGTTTCACAAAAAAAAAAAAAAAAAGTTTTTAAGTTTTAACAAGGATATGTTTATATCTTATACTTTTATTTATATTTCCTCCTATTCTATGTTATAAGAAACATGCCCATGTGGTTAATTTTAAAAAATTGAATTACATTGA
The DNA here is from genome assembly GCF_026930045.1 of Uloborus diversus. Taxonomy (NCBI): domain Eukaryota; kingdom Metazoa; phylum Arthropoda; class Arachnida; order Araneae; family Uloboridae; genus Uloborus; species Uloborus diversus. Next base: position 200,717,665 of record NC_072731.1, read on the forward strand.
AGATTTTTAAATGTGTAATGTCTGTCACATTTGTAATGTCAGGGGGGTTACATGTGTAATGTCTGTCATACTAGTTTATTTAAGAGCAATTCGATGAAAAGTGAAGCCATTGGGTCATAATTTCATATTGCAGTTTTTGTTATTATATTTCACATCATTCTAAAGCATAAAATATATTTTTAGAATACTGCATTGGTTTTTTAATAAAAGTTAAATAATATTCTTTTTTCCTAGTTGGAAGTATAATATTCAGGTTTTCATAAAAATAACAAAAAAAGTACCATATTTTCAAATGCTTAATTCTAACTAGAAAGTCGCCCGTCAAGGTATGACGGGTGAAAATTGCTTCTACTCTTCTACATTTAAAGGAAGCAATTGCTTGTTTGATGATATTTTGATAGTTGAAATTTTAACCCTAACACCAGTGAAGTAACCCTAAACCCCAGTACTAGCGTTTATTGTTTTCGTTTTTTCATTCCCCTGAAATGACACAGTCTTACCAGTAAATCTGTTAATTTACTAGATCGAGTTCAGCCTTATCACAATAAAAACTTTTTCTGCATGTTAAACATTACCAAAACATACAGTAGACCCTCATTTTACACGGGGGTTACATTCCACAAAAATGCTGCTTAAATTGAGACCTAATACTTGTGTTAAAATAGGGGTTTGGTTCCATAGATAACAAAATACTTAATTCTAGTGATGACTAATTGTATAATAAGTTTAATGTGTACTTATATCGAGTTTATGCACAACATGCATTTCTTTTGCAGCCAATAAGAATTTTTCTCTGTAATTCTTTGCAGAGCATTAATGCATCCATGATCAATTGTGTCATTTCCATGATAAAATCTTCCTTCACTAACAAATCAGAAAGATCATTTCTGTTGTCTAGGAGTGGCTCAAAATTTTCAATGTGAACATTTTTGGTTGTGTGTCACTGACGTTGGTATCCTCGTTGGTTTTGACCTCTTTTGTCACTCCTAAAAGCTCTTCTTCCCGTGAGTTCTGAACTGTGTGAGTTTAATAACTTTACATCTGGAAAGAGTTCTGGAACCAATTGCATAAAATGTCTCCAGTGAACCAAGCTTGATTATTAGCACACCAAAATGCAGTTGATTACCCATAATCTGCAATCTTTAAGAGTGTGGATTTCGACAGAGGGGGAAATTTTATCTGTTAGCATTGCCACATCCACATAAAACTGAAACTCATTTGCGTAAAACAAAATAAAGGTGTCAAATCTTAAACCATGTAAGATAAACCTGCATAAAACAAGGGTCTACTATATTATCAAGTTATCATGCCATGGCGCGAGTTTCTTGTTGAAGCACCCAGGTTACTCAATCACCTGCTATTATTTATTTGAGAATAGCAAAATAAAAATGAACAAAATTAATTGCAGTACAGTTTAAACTATTAACATACTATAATAACATGCATTTATTTAAATTTTTTTTTCTAAATAAAACTATACAATTTAAATTTTTTTTGAAATGAAGTTTAATTTACGTCCATAACAAAAATTTAGCAAAAGTTGTCATTACTTCCTAAAAACTCAAAACTAAAAGAAACCCTAGTACCAGCCAAAATAAAAGGACTATTTAAATTTGAGTCAGAAGACCATGCTGTGTGGTATTAGAAAACACAAATAGTAGCGACAACAGTTGATCCAACTTTGGTAAACTCTCAAGCTTTAATAAGTGTAGTTTAACAATTTTTCATCTTTCATATCATTCAAACATTCAATTTGTAACATTTAATGTTATAGGAGGTAAATATTTTTCATTTATTGATAGATATATAAATAAAAATTTGCACGTGTAATGTCTGTCACAAAATCTTGTAATGTCTGCCACAGTTGAAATTTTTTTAATAAAAATCCTGTTTTGAAATTTTTACTTTTTTTACTTAGATATCATAGAAAACATTCTTTTTTTACTAAAATTTTTTTTTTTTTGAATACATAACATAAAAAAATTCAGAGCAATGGGATAACAACGAGGCATCATCCCATTTCCATGTCAATTTTTTGTAATGTCTGTCAGTGTTTTATTACTCTATAACTCAAATATTTAATTCAACATAATATTTTTTTTATTTGTGTGTAATAAGGGCATGAAAATGTCTTAGTACACCAAAATTTATTAACATATTTTAATATTTGGTACCTGAAACTAAGGAAAATAGTTGTCTGATGTAATGTCTGTCACATATGGAATTAACCTGAAACTTTGTTCTAAAATATGAATAAGACAACATATCGTCGCCTCAGAGCAACAGTAAGAAATCTTAATATTATTTCTGGGATTAGATATCTTACTGTTGCTTCAAGGCGACGATATATAATAACAGTGGTTTTGCTACGGGGGAGGGGAGGGGGCTATCTCTGTCACCTGTCTGGGGGCTGACACCCAAAGTGGAATTGCAAGTTTTTGAAAACTATGAAGCTAAAATGCATTTTCAAGCCGACTAATTTGAAAATTTGTAAAATCCCTTACTTCCACCCCACTTCATGTCAGCAACATACTTTTTTCAGGATTAGGTTCACACTGTCAATACTTAGAACTAGTAGTGACTTCCTCATGTACAAAAAATTGAACTCCCACTATCTTTCCCTGTGTTAAGATACGTTTGAAATTGATAATCATCCATCAATTTCCTGCAACCAGGGCCGGATTTAGGCTTAATGGGGCCCTAAGCTATTTCAGGTATGGGGTCCCTTTTGTAGTTTGAACAACGTTTCTCTCGGTGGTGTAAGAGGAAATCTTTTAGTTTGTTTTTCTTTACTATGTTTGTCCCTTTTCTCTGATACATACAGCAATAATTTTACTTATTTGATCGTGTTTCAATGTGTTTTCCAAGATGTCCTTTTTGGATTGATCTTGGGAAACAGAAGGGTATCAAGAGTAATCCAGGACTATCCTTTAAGTGGAGTATGTTTTATCCGCAATTGTAGGGGACCGGGCATCTGGGTGTTTCTCCCCAGGAAAAAAATTTCAATAATACAAATACAAAAGTGACGACCAGCAACAGGCTCTGGGCCCAGCTAGACTGGTCCTAGTCAATTTACAATCCCCAGTGAAGATCAATGGCCCTCTTAAAACTGTCTACTCCTTTGCTCATTACCACCTCTTCCGGTAAGCTGTTCCAAGGTTCCACTACCCTGCTAAAATAATAATTTTTCCTAATATCCAAGTTAGCCTGAGATTTAAATAGCTTAAAACAATGACCCCTTGTCCTGTTTTCAGTGCTAAACTTTAGCCCCGTAACATCTTTCGTTTTAATAAATTTAAACAGCTGAATCATGTCCTCTCGGTCTCTTCTTTGCTCAAGACTGTACATTTTTAGCCTTCTAAGCCTGGAATCATAATCTAAGTGGGAAAGTCCGCTTATTAGCCTTGTAGCCCGCCTTTGAACCCTTTCCAATACATTAATGTCTTTCTTAAGATAAGGAGACCAAAACTGAACAGCATACTCCAAATGGGGTCTTACCAAACTTCTATATAAGGGCAGAAGAACTTCTTTAGATTTATTTGAAATAGATCTATTGATAAACCCAAGCATCTTATTGGCTTTGTTGCTAGCAATGCTGCACTGTTGGCTAAACTTTAAATCCTGACTTATTAAGACCCCCAGATCAGTAACTTTGTCTGCCTGACTAATGACTGAACCTTGCAAATAATAACTTGTACACTTGTTTCCATGCCCTAAATGTAGCACTTGACATTTCCCAACATTAACAGCCATACCCCATTTATCAGCCCACTCCATAATATGATCTAGATCCTCTTGCAGCTGATTTGCTTGTTCATCATTTTCTACAGTCCCCATAACTTTGACATCATCAGCAAAACAATTCATGTTCCCGAAAATATTTTTGTGAATATCGTTCATAAAGACAATGAACAAAACAGGGCCTAACACTGATCCTTGAGGAACCCTGCTTAAGACCTCACTCCAATTAGAATAATTTCCCCTTACAACTACTCTTTGTTTCCTTCCGGTCAGCCAGTTTTTTACCCAAATGAAAGTTTTCCCTCCTATTCCTATATCAGCTAATTTGCTAAGTAGAGCAACATGTGGTACCTTATCGAAAGCTTTTTGAAAATCAATGTAAACAACATCTACAGGATTCTTATTGTCCAAAGCCATGGTAACTTTGTCATAGAAATGTAATAAATTAGTTGCACAAATCCTGAAACCGTACTGAAAACTAGTCAATAGATTATTAGTCTCTAGAAAATTTACTATCTTAATTTTCATCAATGTTTCAAAAATTTTGCAAACCACCGAAGTTAGACTCACAGGTCTATAATTTCCCGCACTCCCTTTAGACCCTTTCTTGAAGAGCGGTGTAATGTTAGCCAGCTTCCAGTCCTCTGGCACTGTCCCCGAATTATAAGAAGCATTGAAAATGTTTGCGATTACATCTGCTAATTCCTCTGCACATTCAACTAAAATTTTTGGATAAATATCATCCGGCCCCGGAGCCTTAGTCTCTTTAATTTTTTTCAAATGTAGTAAAACGTCATCCCTGGAAAATACAAAGTCCTCAAGCTGTACTATAGCTTGTGTCTTGTTGGTGTCAACCGTTGAGATACAGTTATCGTTAAAAACACTCGAAAAAAAGTTATTAAGAACATTAGCAATATCACTATCGTCTTGAATTAAAATTCCGTGCTCATCAACCAGTGGCCCAATATGACTATTTCGAACTTTCCCCGAATTAGCATATGCAAAAAACCTCTTGGGATTCCTGTTTATGTTATCTGCCAGTCTTTGCTCCAACTCTCTTTTCTGAATCCGTACCAAATACTTAAATTTACGCCTTGCCTTACAATATTGGATCCTATCTGCACTGTGACCTGTTTCTCTAAACCTATGAAAAGCAGCTTGCTTGTAATTTAGAGCGTCTTTAGTTTCCCTGGAGAACCACATTGGCCAAATTTTAGTGTTGACACCCTTTCGCCTAAAAGGAACATGATCCCTAACCGTATTCGCTAGATTTTCCTTAAACTCTGCCCATTGAAGATTCACATCGCTATTGTCCAATCCAAAAGAAAAAACTGCTTTCAAACTCTGCCGAAGTGCCACAAAGTCAGTATTTCTGAAATTGGGCACAAACCTAAAATTCTCTACTTTGTGCACATCAAATTTAATCCCAAACCTAATACTGTTGTGGTCACTATCTCCAATGTGTTCCCCTACATATAACCCCTGAACAGAGCCTTCCATGTCGCAGAAAACTAGATCCAAAATAGCGTCCTGTCGAGTACCCTGAGTTACAATTAAGGATTCACTTTGTCCTAGTCGGGATTTGAACCCGGATCGCTCGTGTGGAAGGCGAGAATTCTACCACTGAGCCACCGTTATCCACCATAATATGTATAAAATTCGGCAATACACTTTCTCAAATTAAGATAATTCACAGTAAAAATTATTTTTGATTCGACAAATCAATGACAGCATTTGACAGAGAGAAAGAGCACTGGAAGATAAAAGACAATGCATTGTTTCTTATTCACATCGGCTTTCAGTACAATTAGTTTTTAATCACCCCTCCAATCCTTTGATAAATATAGCAATGAATAAATATAAAATGGTCAATAGTAAAAAATGCTTTAAAAGAAATGCTGTTAGAAAATAGGTAACAAAAGAGTAACATACTGCCCATTCGAACAGTTCATGTTCATTATTTATAGACTTGGTAAGAAATAAAATTGGAGCCCACTTTGCGTAGGATTTTCAAAGACTTATCTAATTTTTTCAAAGCCTCTACAACAGTTAAAAATTATTTAACGCTCTTCATTTGTCCTTTCCAGTCTCTGATATTTTAGTACTTGATTGTAAATTTTTGCAGTCCTGTTCTTACTTTGTAAGAAACAGCTATTTTAAATTTGAAAGAAAAAAGAAACTAGATTTATCACATGACAACAACTTTTCTTCAATTACAAGTGGGACAGAAATGAAAAGGAATAGAGGTAGTGTATTTTTTCCGCTGCACTAAACAGATTGACAATATGCAGAAGAAGTAAGGTAAAAGCAAGCAATAATAAAAGAATTTCGAAAATACTGCATTCGGAATTATATAAATAGCAAGATATGAAAATGTGAGTCACAAAAATTTGTAATATGTTTCAGAAACGTGAGAACCATGGTTTTTACACTTTTGGTGCAGATATAGCAAGGAGCTGAATTTGATATATATTGGCATCTCTCCTCTCCCACCCATTTGTGGTTGTAACCACACATTTCCTAATTTTTAAGGTTTTCAAGCACTAGGAAGGAAAATTTATTTTTTCAAGTACTTTTCCTTTTTTTTTTGGAATGAATCATGCTAATATCCAGGAGTTTGAGACCCCTAACAAAGGGGGGGGGGGGAGGGCACCAAGCTAGAGTGTGCTTAGCTTGTACGTAAATCCAGGTCTGCCTACACCACCTTACTTTTTTGACCTCTCCACGTACACATGTGTCTAGGGCATAAAAAGCGTTCATTGTTTTTATTAGTCTTTTGTACATTATCCTACTTAAAATTTCACTATAACACAAATGTAGTTGTTTCTAGATATTGTATGAAATTCATGTTTGCATGAAATATTATTATTATTATTTATTTATTTTTTGAGTTTGTAGGGGGGTGTGTTGGATATGATTTTAGATATTATAGAGCTAATCTACAGCTAAGCTGAAAATTAGGCAACTCATTTCCAACATAAAATTTGAGGGAGTGGTCTGCCCGAAGAAAATAAGACATGAATCATTCTTTACACTGAAAAACATTTATTTAACATATATTAAAAAATGGTTACAATACAATAATTTGGTCCTCCGAAGAAAAATTAAATTATGTTAAAAAGATCTTACAATAAGTCCATGCAGGTGTCAAAAAGTCCTGTCGATGTTCCATAGTGAATCCCCACAGGTAGATGGACGGCATCGCAATCTCCCCAGAATTGCAAGCTGGTCAGTTCACACCTTATGAGCCAAGTTCACCATATCAGGGGAAAATATCGAAGATGGACACGATCCTTTTTCCTCGGAGACCAAACGACCCACTTAGATTTAACTATAACTTTTCACTTTTATGGACGTCATGGCAGCACGCGCTTCCAAAACTGAAGACATCAACAGCGAATCATTCAGAAAAAATCAGACCTCACCTGAGAGGCCAGTAGCAAAAAAAAACTTATGATGACATGGACGAACACATTTACAAACACAAACAACACAAGACGAGGAGACAAGTGAGAGAAAAAGTAGCCATCGAGCTACGGCCGGTCAAAGTATTTATAGCCAGATCCGACCTTGCTCGTAACAATGTGACGTTACCTTATTTGCATATTGCAAGAACAACTCAACTCGGAAAACACGCAGCTTGCAGGTTGCACAATTCTTATTTAATTTGACATTCAGCACCAAACACCTCAACATGGTTTTCTCATGTGATCGACATGTGCTTTGTCGGAAGTTTACCGACATCTGCCGAATGACGGCAACCAATCATAGCGTGCCACATATTTTTCCGAACACTTCCGATTCAAACTCGGACATTTGAGTGTCGGTGGCAGGTGGATGGGATTTCCCGTGCAAGGTTTTTCCCGGAACGGCAAAAGGTAAGTTACAATTTTTTTTTTTAAACAATATTGGTGAAATTCTTCAAGAAACAAAAATAAAGGCATTTAGCCCAACAAGTTCCCCCCTCTTGAAGGAATTTCACCAAAAACCACATTATATACATTAAAAAAACACTTAACTACATTCATATTATATTTACAAAAGATACATTTGAAAAATAGTTCAAAAATTTGATATGCCCCCCTCTTAAGTTAATCCCAATTAAATATAATTTTACAAAGCTTATTTAAACAATTCTTAGATAGGGGTTTAGTGAAAATGTCCGCGATGTTTACATTTGTCCTCACATATTTAATCAAAAAAATCTTTTGATCAATTAAATTTCTTAAAAAATGGTACCTTACATCAATGTGTTTTGTACGGGAATTCTCAATGGGAGACTTAGAAAAATCAGTTGTTGCAGTGTTATCACAATAAATGACTGTATCCTTAAGCTGGAGGTTTTCAATATTTAATTCACTTATTTCTGTAATTATCCTCTTCAGCCAGACCATTTCTTTTGCAGTTTCACCAAGTGAAATATATTCTGCTTCCATTGTGGATAACGCAACACATTTATGTTTAAATGTCCTCCAATTAATTGGGACCCGATCAATACACAAAATTGATCCACCCATTGAGACTCTATCCTCCCGATTAGCGGCGTAATCAGAGTCGGAAAATCCCCGTAGATCTACACTACTGATTGAACTTAAATTTAGTTTGTATGATATTGTATACTTTAAATATCCTAGCAATCTTAATAGAAAATCCCAATGCTTCCTTCCGGGATTTGCTTGAAATTGGGAAAAAATATTCACCGCATAAGAGATGTCAGGCCGGGTCTTTCCCGCTATGTATGCCATACAACCCAACAAATTTCTGTATGGGAGCTTTTCTGCTTCCCTTTTTTCTTCCTCAGTTTTCGGGCAGTCGTCTTTCGACAAAACTGTACCCTTTGAGATTGGGAGGGTTGAATTTGGCACATAGTAATCAGAGAATAACCTCAAGACCTTCGAAATGTAAGAGCTTTGGTGAATAAAAAGATTATTTTTATCTTCCACAAATTCAATCCCCAGTAGCTTTCTGGTTTTCCCCATTTCTTTAATATCATACATACTTTTAATTTCATTAATTACCTTTTTAATTAAATTTTCATTTTTTGCTAGAATTATTATATCATCTACATAAATAAGAAGAAAAGTGTTTTTGTCTCTATGATATACACAATTACATCCTTTTAATTTTTGAAAACCAAAACCACAAAGAACACTGTCTATTTCTAAGAACCAGTTTCTTCCGGACTGGTGTAGTCCATAGAGAGACTTCTTCAATTTACAGACAAAATTAGGGTGGCTTTTACTGACAAAACCCTCTGGTTGTCTCATGTAGATTTGTTCCTCTAAGTCAGCATATAGGTAAGCATTTTTTACATCAATTTGTGAGTGACACCATTTTAAAAGACATATAAAAATAGAAAAGAAAACTCTCACAAGTGAAAACTCAATTACTGGGCTAAAAACTTCAGAATATGACTCAATTGACTGACGGTCCCCCCTTACAACCAATCTGGCCTTGTATCTTACAATTTCACCCCTGTCATTTACCTTGAGGTCGTAGACCCACCTATTTCCCAAAATTGGTTTCCCCTCTGGTGGGGGTACAAGGTCCCACACCTCTCTTTGGTTAATGACATCTAATTCAGACTCCATGGCCAGTTTCCAGTTGTCCACCTCGGGGGTAGCGATACATTGCCTATACGAATTCGGTATAGAAATTTCCACTAAACTTGCTTCTTCACTTTCTCCCGAACTCTCGTCACAGATTTCCCCTATTGTTGGATTTTTAGTTGAAAAGTCAAAAAGTTTTGGTTTATACTCTATTTTATTTTCACTACAATATTTTAAAACCTGTTTTAGTGAATTTAATCTTACTTTATTTTTACCGGCAATTGTATAATAAATATCAGTCCTATCCCCGGTCTTTCTCTTTTTGGCTTCTCTAACCCATTTAATTTTTTCACAGGGAGTCTGCTCAACGCTCTCCTGGATTTCCTGTTCAAGTTGAACTTCACTCATAGGCCTGATAAAATTAAATTTTCTCTCATTTTTATTTTGGACTTTTAATTCCCCCCATTTTTCATTTTCATTGAACTTTACGTTAATAGTCTCTGTGACTGTTCTGGTTTCAGGATCCCAGATTCTGTACCCTTTGGTACGTAAGGCGTATCCGACCATGATCCCCTTGGTAGCCCTCATATCTAACTTTTTTAGTTTAGACTTAGGCTGACCTACATAGGCAGTACACCCAAAAATACGTAGGTGCCTCACTGAAGGTTTACGCCCAGAAAACAGCTCAAAAGGGGTCTTGTCCATATTTCCTATTACTGTCCGATTCCTTACATAATTAAAACAAAGAGCGGCTTCAGCCCAAAACTCATCCCCCAATCCAGAATCATTAAGCATAGACCTCACACCATTCATTATAGTTAAATTGTATCTTTCTGCTACCCCGTTCATTTGTGGGGTGTAGGAGTTGGTCCGCTCTATCTTTATTCCCTGATTGGTGAGATAGTTCTCAAAATCTTTATTAACAAATTCTGTTCCGTTATCGGAACGGATAGCCAAAATTTTTGAGTTCAGGAATCTTTCAGTCCTTTTTTGAAAATTTACAAAAACATTAAATGCCTCACTTTTTGCTCTTAAAAAGAAAACATATGATTTTCTTGAGAAATCATCTATAATTATAAAAATATATTTCTTTCCCCCCAAGGACTCGGTCTGAAGGGGTCCCATCAGGTCCATGTAGAGCAATTGAAGTGCAGAGTTAGTACGTCTTTCTGGCATAGATTTAAACGAGCACTTCCTCATTTTTCCCAATTGACAAGGGTCACAATTGGGTTTTTGCCCCTTCTTAATCTCTAGTCCCTGGACTGCACCAAGTTTACTCGTTTTGGTGATACTTTCCATATTTATATGGCAAAATCTCCTATGCCATTTTTCCATATCAACACTGACCATATTGGCCCCTTCAGACGGGTCCTTGGTCTTAAAAACTTTTGTATAATTAACATTTTCACAATCAATATAAAAATTTGGTTTAACATGATAAAGTTTATTTATTAAATTTGCTGTAAATAGTTTAACATTTTCTTGACTAAAAACACAGATCTTTCCGGGCAACCATTTGAGCTTATAGCCCTGTCTGTCTATACAAGAACCAGAAATTAGGTTGCGTCGCAGTGTTGGAGCATAGAAAACATTATTGAGGGTGATGGTAACTAATTTTCCATCTGATTCAATTTTAAAAATTACTTTCCCAATGCCCTCTACTTGGCTCTTCACGTTTCTTACAGCTACCTCCATTTGTGTGTTTTGTACAAGCTCTAGCTCGGCAAACAATGACTTATCTCGACAAAAATGAGATGTACTGCCGCCATCCAATAGCCATGTATCCTCACATTTTGGGTAGGTAGTGTTTGCAGAAATTTCGTTTTCATTTACTGAACAAAACATTCCTGCCTGAGGGTCTTCTTTGGTTTTGGATTTAAAATTCTTATCCTGTTTTACTTTGTTACGGCTCCAACACTTCGACGCAATATGCCCTTTCTTTTTACAAATGTAACAAACTTTATTCTTAGCAAGAAATTTACTCCTACCATTTGCCATTCCGGAGTTTCCGGGTTTTGAAAACATTGCCGAATTTTCCACATTAGGCTCTTCGGCCAAATACCTAATCCTGCCTTCCTCAGCCAGTAGTTCGTCTTTTACTTTAGAGAAGGTAAATCTCTCTTTTTCCCATCTGTAGATGGCTTGAACAATACTGCTGAAACTTGAAGGTAGATGCCGTATCAATTGAAAAGTTCTGAGTTTTTCTTCCATAATATATCCATTTTCGACTAATTGGTTAAAAATTCCCCCCCCCCCCCCCAACCTTGCAGCGAATAATCCCACCGTTTCACCTTCTTGCATTTTGCAAGAGAAGTAGGATTCCCATAGTGCGGCTACTCTGGCCAAAGATGGGGGTTCAAAATTTGTCTTAAGGGCTTTCCAAGCTTCACTAGGATCTTCCAAATTATCAATTAACCTTTTTATGTCTTTTTCTAAGTTTAAATAGATGATGGCTAAAGCTTGGCCACATCTTTTTCTGTCAGCACTAGTTAATTCCCCTTCTGGTTTCTTTTGGGTAATCTCCCATAAATCCCTTTCTATGAGCACCATTTTTATATCCTTGGACCAGGTAGCCCAATTATGGGAGCCCAACTTCTCAACATTTCTATAATCTTTCTCCATAATAAAAAAATGATTCAATTTTCTCCGGGCAGGTTAACCACACGACTCTGCTACCACTTGTTGGATATGATTTTAGATATTATAGAGCTAATAGCCTACAGCTAAGCTGAAAATTAGGCAACTCATTTCCAACTGAAAATTTCAGGGAGTGGTCTGCCCGAAGAAAATAAGACATGAATCATTCTTTACACTGAAAAACATTTATTTAACATATTTTAAAAATGGTTACAATACAATAATTTGGTCCTCCGAAGAAAAATTAAATTATGTTAAAAAGATCTTACAATAAGTCCATGCAGGTGTCAAAAAGTCCTGTCGATGTTCCATAGTGAATCCCCACAGGTAGATGGACGGCATCGCAATCTCCCCAGAATTGCAAGCTGGTCAGTTCACACCTTATGAGCCAAGTTCACCATATCAGGGGAAAATATCGAAGATGGACATGATCCTTTTTCCTCGGAGACCAAACGACCCACTTAGATTTAACTATAACTTTTCACTTTTATGGACGTCATGGCAGCACGCGCTTCCAAAACTGAAGACATCAACAGCGAATCATTCAGAAAAAATCAGACCTCACCTGAGAGGCCAGTAGCAAAAAAAAACTTATGATGACATGGACGAACACATTTACAAACACAAACAACACAAGACGAGGAGACAAGTGAGAGAAAAAGTAGCCATCGAGCTACGGCCGGTCAAAGTATTTATAGCCAGATCCGACCTTGCTCGTAACAATGTGACGTTACCTTATTTGCATATTGCAAGAACAACTCAACTCGGAAAACACGCAGCTTGCAGGTTGCACAATTCTTATTTAATTTGACATTCAGCACCAAACACCTCAACATGGTTTTCTCATGTGATCGACATGTGCTTTGTCGGAAGTTTACCGACATCTGCCGAATGACGGCAACCAATCATAGCGTGCCACATATTTTTCCGAACACTTCCGATTCAAACTCGGACATTTGAGTGTCGGTGGCAGGTGGATGGGATTTCCCGTGCAAGGTTTTTCCCGGAATGGCAAAAGGTAAGTTACAATTTTTTTTTTTTAAACAATATTGCTGAAATCCTTCAAGAAACAAAAATAAAGGCATTTAGCCCAACAGGGTGACACCACAAATTACTGCCCCGGGTGTCACCCATGCTAGGTACGCCACTGATAAAAGTACCAATAAAAGTGGTAAAAAAATTAAAAACTAAGCATGCAGCTTTTTCAAGGCTTTCAAAACTAATAAACCAATAAATTAATTAAAAAATACTTTTAATTAAACAAGTTATTAAGCAAGTGTGACATGCTCCGGAGGTGAGAATTCACATGTTGTGAACCAAAAATGAACTAAAATAAAAATTATCATTAAAAAATTGTTGGCAGGTTTAAATAGATGTATTTTTGATGAAATTAAAAATCATTTTTAAATGAAGTGTTCCCTAAATATTTTACTGTAAAAGGCGTGTGACAGAAAAGTTACACTTTTTGAAGAATAACCCATATGTGAGCTTAGCGGCTCTGTCTTATTATTTTTTTTTCCTGTGAATCTAATTGTAAATGTTGCAAGTTCTTTCTTTTGAAGTATACGTAACTGATGCACTTGAAATGTACTTAGCTACTTTAACACTTGCTCCTCACAAACTTCTCCACTTCAATAGTGAACTCGTGTCTTATAATTAACAATCCTATAATGTCTTTAGCTGAACATGCTGTCTAATTTCAAATGCTTCTGTCCTTCATAAACAAAAGGTAAACCAGCAAGCATGATTGTTTTAGACTATCTCCTTGCATCGTTGGATTTAAAATCTACAAAGTGAATTGGACTAGCAACATTTTTTTTAAAGATTGCAAGTAGAGGTTTTTTGTTTCACTATTTATTTTTTGATAACTTGATCAAATCTTTCAATAAAAACTTGTGCAAACTGTATAACACATATGTAGCAATTTTAAACATTTTATTTCACATTTAGATAAAAATTTATCATTGATTCACTTTTTACTTTTTTTTATACCCAGCTGATTATAGGCCCATTGGGTATTTTACCCAAACCTAATCACTAATTGTACTAATCATGTAGTTCCCTGGTTAGGATCAATTGTAACCTTTTGGGATAATGGTAAATGGGTCAGTTTTGCACTTGTTGAAGCTTAAAATTTCTGTTTTTGCGATTCTGTTTTCCATTGTGTTCAGTTTTGAATTCAAATTTTATGAAGGATTTTTTTCTTATCAAGGGCGTAACCAGAAGACATTTTCGGAGAAGGATATAGTTAACTTTACACCCAATTATTTTCTTGGGTCTTACCACTAAAAATTTTATGAAAGATCTAGGGCCGCCGAGAGCCAAGGAGTTCTTTTGACAGCTTAGTCTCCAGGCTCCTGTCCCCCTAACTTCTAATACTTACAATACTTATAGTATTATTATATATGAATAGTTATAGTCATTTTTTATGGTCAAAAAAGGAAATGTTTTGTGTTTCCAGGGGAGGGGGGATGTCCTCAAAGCTCCCCTTGGATACGTCAATGGGAGGGAGAGGAAGAAATGTAAAAAAAAAGAAATTTCAGTTTGTTTTCATATGCCTCTCTGCATTATATCCCTCGATTTTTCCAAAAAAAAAAGTCTTGGATAAAATGGTTCCTAATCATAAAAAAGTGGCTACTGTGAACTAAGTGTTGACCAACTATTTTTGACTGAGTAAAATTGGAATTTTCAGGACTAACAAACCCTTCTTCGAGTATGTTCTGCATTATACAATGGTTGCAATTGGATGTTTATGTTTCATTTTATTTTGATTTGTTTATTTCCGTTTTTTGTTTCAGGTGGAGACCGTACCATTGTACAACACTTTGCTCGATCACTTTCTAAAAGAACCAGAGGCAGCAGTTAGGGTAAAATTAATCAGCATCCTCTCTCAAATGGTGCAAGGAAACTTAATTGAAGTCTGTAAGCTGTTTGATGACTTGCAACCTCTTCTGAAAGGAGAAACGTCCCATAAAGTTATTGCAGTCTTCCTCTCCACCTTTCACCAAACCAAGAAACTTGAGACAGATGACAAATTTCATCTTCATATTTTTCAACTGGCTAAAAAAGTGAGATTTAAGGAATTTGCTTGCAAATTCATATGAATGAACATCCTTTTCTCATGTACATTATATTAAGCCAGAATATTATTGTTGGTTCTTTTTTCCACTTTAACTTCTTATGAAAGAGGTTTTAAGTTTTTTTTTTTTTCAAATGTATATTAATGACAAAAGTAAATTTTTAAGGTCATTTTTTCAAAAGATTTGGTTTTTGTAATCTTGCATGGGGGGGCCTTTTTGTGCTGTTACACACATACTGTAAATACTGTTTGCATGAAAAATTTGACAGAGCCTAGTGAAGGAGAATTACGGCAACTCAATTTGGCAAGGTAAAGAATGCTCATAGTTTATGTTTTGGTAATCTGCTTCAAAAATTTATGAATTATTTTTCTAAACATAGTACAATAAAATCTCATTACTGCTAAAAGCACTGCAAACTATTGTTTGTTATAATAAAATAAACTTTCAGTTCAGTTTTAATTGCCTTTAGGATAACGTTGAAAAAACTTCATTTTAACCAAATAGTTGTTCCCCAAAAATCAGCTATATCAAAATAATTTGATGCCACAAAACTTTTTGCTGTAATGCTATTTTTGGAACAATTTTCATCCAACTACTTTGCTCATTCTGTGATCAAAGGTAACCTATGAACTGTCGGTTTTTCAGCTCTATAAACTATGTAATTAATGTTTTGCTACTAATTTTTTAGTAATTATTCTAATTTTTAGTAACATTTTAAACAACTAATTAGATTTTTGGGATTCCAATAACAAAATTAGATATTTAGGCAACATTTGCAATGAAGTTTTATTTGTTTTTAATTTTCTATTGATTTCTGTTACAACAAACAAAATGTGGAGCCTCTTGAAATTCGTTTTAGGATTTCACTATGTTTCGACAAAGAGATGTCCTTGATATTGTTGCATAAGCATGTAATTTATAGTGTAATTAAGCATGAATACCTGATTCCAAATGTTAAGTGTTTAATATTGAGTGAGCAATATAGCAATTTAGCCTGAAATGGAATGAAAAAATCTATCCTGGACATATTTTCTTGATTTCTTATGCTTTATTTTTCTGGAATTAAAGAGCTGGTACACTTTTTTACAAAGAAAGTTAAATGATGTTACAGCTGCCTTCCTAGAAATTCCTGCCTTCTTAGAAATTCCATGCCCAGGGCACAGGCCTCCAATCCAGCAGTTTAATCTAAACAACTAGCAATCGCTGTATTAACACTAGAGTTTTTGACCCTTAGCAAATGTTTTTTGCTAACTACTGCTCTGTATTTTCAAGAATAATTCATTCCTTCCTTGACTTTTCCTAAATCATCATGCTATGTAATCATATAAAGTTTTCAAGAAAATGGTATTTTTTCAAAACTCAAATTAAAGGGTTATGACTGGAAGTGTTGGAAGGACTCATTGACCCCTTGGACGAAAAAAGGAATGCAAATACTGGAATTTACTGATGCTGAGACAGAGCGGAAACTGAAAAGTGCCTCTTGGAACAAACATTGCAAGAACTTGCAGCATTCATAATGTTTTTGTACATAAAAGGAAAGATTAGCTGCTAGTTTCTGAAATGCAGCTGAAATAGTGCTGATTATTTTAAGAGTATTTTAATTTTATTAAATAAGTCATGTATAAGTTCTTAAAATCTCTGCATCCTTTAAATAAATTGTATGTATTATCAGGGCCGTATCCAGAGGAGGGGCCCCGCCGGGCACCCCTCCCCGAAACCCGAAATGTTTTGTACCATAAATTTTTTTTTTACATTCTAATGTCAGAAAAGAAAAATAACTAAGTTTTTAATTCTTAATTTCATAACTATTAAACGAGTGAAAATTTGAAGAAATACAGAAAGAACAATTCTAGTTCTCATTAGCGCAAAACATACTTGAAATGTAGACCCTTATTAGGGCTTCTTGCTCTCTTTCCCAATTCAACTCATCAGGGCCGTTCAGGGCAAACCCGAGTAGCATCAACTCATCGGTCGATCATCGGCCGTTCATCGAAATCCGATCAATTTTTGATCTGTCGATGATCGGATTCCGATGAGTTTTCATCGGAAATTGCTCCAATATGTCTCATCGGCAATAGTAGAATCCGATCATCGGAATTCGATGAATTTTGCTCCCTATACCGATGAGATTTCAAGCAATATACGAGCAGTGCTGTTCCGAGGCGATGAATTTTGGATGAAAATACGATGAGATTTGGAGCAATATACGAGCAGTGCTGTTCCGAGGCGATGAATTTTGGATGAAAATACGATGAGATTTTTAGCAATATACTTGCAGTGCTGTTCCGAGGCGATGAATTTAGGATGAAAATACGATGAGAAGTAGTAACAACTGCGATATAGGGAGAAGCAGGAGGAAAAAAAATTAACAGTGGGAAGGGGGGTCCGCCATCTTGGATGATCACGTGATCCTTCCGCCATCTTGAAAACTTTCAGGAGGGGTATTTTTGGATGATGTCATTTGGGACAATTATTTTATATATTTTATATTTTTTTAATAACTTGTTTATTTAATTTCTAATTTAACAACTTTTGATGAGCGTGATTCATGAGCTCAATCGAAGTCGCTTTAGCCGGGAATCGAACCCTAGACGTCTGAAATACGAGATTCATATGCTAACCACTGGACAAGTAATGCTCTCTCCTAGGAGGAACATAATGTATTAAATGGAAAATCATTTGTGGCGCCATCTATCGGGTGGCAAGGCCATGACAGATTTCTGAACGAAAAAGTGAGAACTTTATTCAGTGAATATACTTGTTGCGCCAGCTAGTGAAGAGTCGGAGTCGATCATTTTGCCCGCAAACCGAGTCGGAGTCTGTAATTTTGGGAGTCAAATTGAACGGAATGGAATTGTTTTGGAGATAGAGAGAAATCATTCAAGAGTCGGAGTCTCATTTTGTTCGCAATTCCAGTGAGGTAATCGGGGTTGGAATCGTGGAGTTAAAGTTGAATTGATTTTGCAGCAAATCTGAGTAAACCCTTTCAAAATCCAGAAGTCGGATTCGGAGTCAAAGTCTTAGTAATTTTTCCTCCGATTTTCAACCCTGAATGTTGATCCGTATAGCCTTACGTTTGATCAATGACACTATCAATTGTCAGATATTCGAATAATAAAATTTATACTATTTTAACAGTTGGGAGATTTCCAAAAATTTTAGATTGGGAAAATTTTTATCGGAAAATTTAAACAACCTACTTTTTTAAGATGAAATGTAACTCGGCAAATTTTCATCAGAAAATTTGATCGTTACAATCTCTTTTTCCGATGAAATGCAGCTCGGCAAATTTTCATCGGAAAATTTGATCGTAACGATCGCTCTTTCCGATGAAATGTAGCTCGGTAAATTTTCATCGGAAAATTTGATTGTTACGATCTCTTTTTCCGATGAAATGCAGCTCGGCAAATTTTCATCGGAAAATTTGATCGTAAGGATATAGTTTTCCGATAAAAAAAAGCTCATCGAAAACCGTTCTCGGATTCTGATCGCAACGATATCAGCGTGCATTACGCGATGAGTTTAGGAGGAGTCGATGATCGACTGAGCAAAATCCGATGAGTTGATGCTATCTGGGAAGGCTTGTCAGTTTGGTAGACTTGCCCTCCTCTGCCCAAAACTCTTATAAAGCTTACACTGCACTGATTTGGAGCCAGGGAATCCCCATGGGCTGGGCCCCTAGTTTCCGATTAGGCTAGTATCTGGTTACCAAGATGTGCCAAATTCAGCTCCTTGATAGATCCTATGTTTTGTCTCTTATCAAGAAAATAAAGTATAAATTGTCCAAATGGCCAGAATATTATTCTTTTGTTCTTATTTTCTGAATTTCTACACCATTTTTTTTTTTGAAACTATTTTGTACAATTTTTACAATAGAGAATATGATGAAATGGGGGGGGGGGTGAAGATGTTGGGGGAAGTGATCAAAAACAAACTATACTAAAAGCAGATATGAGCAAATGACGATGTGCTTCTTTTTTTCCTCCCTCATTTTTCCTCTTGTCGAGCAAGCAATTTTTGTTTTGATTGATCTTGAATTGCAAAAGAATGCATTTGCATAACTTTTAAAAGGTTTTGTTTGCGTATTTTTCTTCATTTTTTTGTAGTCTCAATTACCCTTTATAAGGCCTCAAAATACAGATTTTTGTATCTATTTTTCAAAAAAACCCAGAGCCCCTGAAATTATGGATGCTCTGCACTCCCACTTAAAAGGTCATTCTCTTGTAATCCTTACCACTACAAGGTGAATTAAAAATATAATAAAAAATTAAAATAAAATAAAAACATTGGAAACATAAAAAATTGAGACCAAAAACATCTTCTATGTTAAATGTTTTTATGTGTGTCTGTATGTGTGTGTTAGGGCAAATTTGCAAATCCGAGCCCCTCCTGAAAAAAAAATTCTGGAAATGGCCTTGTTTATTATGGATATGTTTATTTCAAACTAATGTTTACAAATGTATAACATGACTATGCAGCTTTCTTCTCAGAGGGTTAAAACAACCCCTGCCGTAATTCTAGTGTTAAGAAATTACATAGACCTATTATTGTGCAACTTTTAGTGCTAGTATTTGATTTTAAAAAGCAATTAATAAGGGCATTAAAAATGTTTTGTATTAATTTCTAGTACTTGAATGATCACAGTCATGAAGTGAAATGTGCTGCATTATCTGTAATAGCTGATTTTATTGCCTTGGATGACAAATCAGAGTCTTTTCAAAAGACTTTGCATTTGCTGGCTGAATACTCTCATGATCATGAACCTAGAGTGCGTACGGAGGCTTTAAATGCTCTTGTAAGTATTTTCCTTTTTGCCATCATTAATCATTTAAAAGGCATAAAAGGTTATTGTTAATTTATATTTTTATGTTCCCTTTCCCTTTATAATTTGTATGTAATTCTGTAAGTATATTTATCAGGGCTAGCAAGTGTTTTTGATACTTGGAAGTTTTATCCGGTTTTAACTGCGGGGGGGGGGGGGGGGGGGGAGGGCAGTTTATATCGTCTTGTCGCCCATTTGGTTTTTGACATAATCATCAACAACCTAAATTTCTGTCCAAAACTTTTTTTTAATTAATATTGACAGCAAAATTACCTTAACAACTGATTTCATACACTAGAGGAAACTTTTTTAGTTTTAGATTTTCAAAATGATACACATGCATTGCATTATTTCACAAGCTGCTTCTCTGTAGAATGAAAGAGATTAATATAAGAGTTACTATTATTATAGAATAAAAAGTATTTGAAGTATAGCAGTATATTGAAGAAAAAAAAAACCTGTTAATTCCATTAATTTTCCATTGCTGAACATACATTTGTCTGGATAAACTAAATGCTCCTTCAAGTTTCAAAGCAATGTTCTTTCAGTTTTCTATGCTTCAACAATTCTTTGATTAAAAGATTACTCTTGACATTAAAGAGAAATATTTTTAATCATTTAACCATTAGCATCAGAGAGAACCAGCTTTTGTTATTTAAATAGATAATTTTACTGCTTTAATCCTCATATATATAATAGCCAATGATTGAGTAACATGCGTGTTTCAACAATGAAAGTCACGCCATGACTTGATAATTTGATAATGCCTTTTGGTAATGTTTAACATGCAGTGAAAGGCTTTATTGTGACAAGGCTGAACTCGATTGGTAACTTAACTGTTTTACTGTTAAGACTGTGTCATTTCAGGGAAATGAAGAAACTAAAAAGTGGTAAACTATGAACGCTATCTACTGGATTTTAGTGTTAATATACTGGGTGGTCATTCCAAGCTCCTCAGCTTGCGAGATCGAGATTTTTGCTCATGTGATCGGTTGTGACGTAGAAATGTCGCCAAGTAGCATTTTAATCTACTCAAACTTAGCTTGCAGCTAGGTTTGAGTAGATTAGAATACTACTTTGCGACATTTCTATGTCACAACCAATCACGGGAGTGAGGATCTCGATCTCGCAAGCTGACGAGCTTGGAATGACCGCCCTGGAGTTAGGGTTAAAATTTCAACCATCAAAATTTCACCAAAACAGGCAATTGCTTCGTTAAAATGTAGAAGAAGAGAAGCAATTTTCACCCTTCATTCCTTGAGGGGCGATTCTAGTTCATAAAATTTTAGTTATTTATTTTTGTTTCTTCATCTGAGAAAAATATTTTATGTGATTGAAAAAAGTTTTAATCTTCTATAAGTTTTTACCTTACTTTTCTAATCCATGAAAGTATTGATTTTTCTTATTTCATATTTGTTATAATTGCTGTATACAGGGCCAGATTTGGAAGTGTGGAGGCCCCGGGACAACAAAGGAGTGGAGGCCCCTAATCAGGGTTCAAAGAGATCATCATATTTTCGAAAATATCCGATACTTTGATATATACCCGAATGTTTTGATATATATGTATATATCCGTTCTTTTCGATCAGCACTTTAATAGTAAATACATCCCATGACCCATGAAATTTAGGATATTTTATAAAAATTTTATTGTGGGGCAGGGTGGCGACAGATCAGGGAAATCAGGGAGATCAGGGAAAAGTCAGGGAACTTTATTAATCAGGGAAAAGTCAGGGAAATATCAGGGAATTTCGAAAAAAAAAACCAAAAATCAGGGAAAATTGATTTTATGAAGGAAAAAAATTGCTTTACAAAATTAAGTACTTTAATTCATTACGCATTTTTCGCCATTTATCTGTTCAAAAAAAAAAAAACTAAAATTAATGAGGTGCGATTATACACTGCCGCATATTTGTGCATCTTTTTTCCTCAACGTCAAAGTATTGAATCTTATTAACCACAGGATAAACTTCCTAAGATTGCTTCTGTGTCTGTTAGGTTGTTTATTTTACCTAGCTTGAAATTTCCTTTTACGCCTTCAATGCTACGTAAAATAAACGACCATACAGGCAAAAGAGGAAACCTTCATTAATGCCTTATCTCCTTTGCCTTTATTCCATTGTCTCAAAGTAGTTAGCGTACTGTAATTATGACTTCAAGAAGAAATCTTTGGTTTTTGAATTAATACTATAAAAACTTAAAAGTTATTACTTCTTCGTGTTTTAATTTAATTGCTAAAATTGAACTTTCAATACAAAAAACTTTGTTTTTTGACGTTATACTATTTGTTGTCACAGCAGATTATAAAGGTTTTCTTTTCTTCAGACTTAAGTGATGCTTTAATTTTATAACCAAGTTGTATTCTTCTAATTTCTTTTTTTTTTTTTTTCTTTTTTTTTTCTTGCATTTCAAAGTTGTTTGTTGCAAAAGCAATCTAAGATTTTTTTTTTTGTTACATACTGAAATCATTTGAAATAGAGTTAACTTGTGTACTTAAGTGAATATCTTTATTTTTTTTTATTGTTAAAATGCTGTATTCATTCATTAAAACCTATGTTCTTGATTAGAGAAAAGCTCCCTATGAATGGATGTCAAATGGTTTCATCTGTTTTGCATAAATATGTCAATTAGTTATTTAAGAATAACTACATTACTTCTATTCTTTCACTATTACTTGTTACTCTTGCAACAATTATTATGCTGTTTGAAAATTAATTTCAAAATAATTTCAATTCTTTTTTAGTTCTATCATAAATACACATATGTTTTTAAGAGTAATTTTAATAGTTTCTTAAAATTCTTATGCTAAGTGGTTTCTGGAAGTAAAGTATTCTTTTTTTTAATTTTCTATAATCTTTCCATGTACAAAAAATTTAATATACTGTTTTGTAGGTTTTTATTCCCCTCCCCCCCCCCCTAAAAAAAATTGACTCAATATGTATTTTTTAACCATTTTATTAAAAATGTAGCATCTTTTTAAAATATATCTTTAGTTCAACAACTTTACACAACTTAAAAGTTCAAAATACTGCATTTTAACCAAACATACAATGGATTTCAAGTAGAGCAAAGAAAGAAAACTATTATCATTGGTAACGTAAATCAGGGAAATTTGGTGAAGTTAATCAGGGAAAAGTCAGGGAAATTTTTTTCACAGTTCCTGTCGCCACCCTGTGGGGGCCCCTTTGTTGTGGAGGCCCCGCGGCAGTAGCCTTACCTGCCCTCCCCTAAATCCGGCCCTGGCTGTACAATTGCATGCATTTAAAAATAATTACTAGAAAAGATGTATTATTAAAACTGATATAATTTTCTTTCTCCCCCCTTTTTTTTCAGTTTCACCTTCATGAAAGAGGTTTGAAACTTGAATCTGCTCTTTATGAAATAGTTTGTGAAGCACTCACTGATGATTATGAATGTGTCAGAATGGCAGCACTTAAACTTATTGATGTTATCAGTCATTTACATTTTGAAAAGTAAGTTATGTATCTTGATACAAATGTTTAAATATCATCACACATTGTTTCACATTCAAAATTATCTTTCTGCCTTATAAAATATTCTGGTACTTTTCACATTATGCATGCATTTGCCTTGTTTTTCTACAGCTTGTAAACATTTGAAACACAAATGCAAAAGATTTGTTATTCATGTTGTGAAATTATTTGCACAGTTGAACTTTAAAATTATGGAAGCGGCAGAAATACAGTGATTCTCTTCAGAATGTTTTAGATTTTAGGTTTCTAATAAAAGCCATTTTTTGCGACTTACTAATAACAAACAAAATTCAATTTTTCTTCCTATGATAATAATCAACCAATATATCTGTGAATTAAATAATAAGTTTTGAATAACTTATTCAAACATTTATGCTGAAATTAGATATACATACTAGAGTCTAATGAGTTAAAACACAAGTTTTTTGTACATTTAATAAATAGGCAATTAGAAATGAGGAATATTTTTTTATGTTGTGTTTTAAAACATTTTGCTAATTGATATGTTTTATTGACTACCATTTTTTGGCAGTTTAGCTTCTGTTTTGTTTTGTACACAGTAATCAGTTCCTATTTGTTTATAAAATCCCTTTGCTTAAGACCTGTATATTATGAAGTGCAGCATCCCTAAATCTGGCCAAAATTCGGAAAAACTCTGGAATAGGCATTTAAACAGTAAAAGAAAAATTTTAACACATAGTAAAATCTCACTTATTTATCATGCATGTAACTGTAATACCTTCTCCTAGTCTTTTTAAACCCTTCTATTAAAGAGGGGTGGAGGCAAAACATATACAATTTTATGCTTTTTCCCACCCCCTATTAAAAAATATTTTAAGTTAAATATTAATAAATATAAAATAAAATAAACTCACCAGAAAATATAATCAGTTAAAGCAATTTAAACACCAAAAGATGTAGGAGGGAGCAGGCCCTTCATTTGAATTTTTCCTGAGGGAGTAGGGGAGAGCAAAAGATATGTGTTGGAAAAAAATTCTTTTCCTGAACTTTCCCGATGTTCTAAACCCATGTAGCAGTTGTTCTTGAAACAAAAATCTGATTTTAAAAAACTCGTCCTTTATTTGAACAATCATAACTATTTACAAGATAATAAAATAAAAACAGAATCGCTTAAAAACAAAAACGATCTCATCTATCAATCTGATAGTCACCGCACACTCATTCCAAACACCACATCCTTCCATCTCAATGCACGTGTCTTATGCACGTCGACTCGGCACGTGCAGATTGCCAATTGGCGATGACATCAATCGCGTCAGCCCGCACCCAGCCGACGTGCAAGAACGAATTTGCATGGGAATTGATGACTTTTCTTTCAATAGCCAACAATATGTACAGTCAGATCCCAACTTACGCGAGGGATGTGTTCCAAGACTCCTCGCGTAAGTTGAAATTGTGGAATTGAATTTTGTATATCATTTTTTTATTAACATACCGAATCGTTTTAGACATTTTTAAACACCTTTTAAACTGTTTTTGACAATTTTTTAACTATATATTACTGTTTTTTACATAAAGAATTGATTTTTCCGTATTTTTGAAAAAGCTGCATTATTCAGCATAAAATACTGTTACGATATCAATGATCAATGCGAGAGAGAGAGAGAGAGAGAGAGACATAAATATAAAACAGTAGGATACGTACAGTATGTAGTAATAATAAAGCACTGTACTGTAAGAGTGCTTTACAGTAGATACAATAAGTTACATTTATAACTGAAAGATTGAAGATGATGATTTATGCTGCGCAATCTGATCGTCATTCTAATATATTTTTAAATACAGTAGCTTCGCATTTACTTTTATAACATTTACATCTATGATAACACCCCTCTTTCAGGATCTCCATATATTCTACAATACAAGAGCAGATTCTAATTTCATATTATTTGCATTTTGCTTGACCACTACTCTGCAAGCTTCACATTAAAACTAAGGTCTGGACTTACACGGATCGCCTTCTCTTTACTTTTTATTATACATATGAAAGATTCACTCAAACCTAATTGTCGTGCTACCTTCGACCCACTTTCCAGTTGTACAAGTGTATCAAGAATCTTAACCTTTTCTTAAATTGTCACAAATTTAATTGTCACACTTTTTGTTTCCATCTTCAAACTTTAGATGAAAGAGCGTGCCTAGGTGCCACAATATTTCATTACCTTTCATATTTAGAATAAATAAATAAAAAATGATGAGTGGTGATAGATACACACTAAATAGAACTATGTTTATAGTGCAGCGTGTGGGAACTTGCACAGTCAGTGATGCTGAAAGGATGAAAGTACATTCCCGAAGTCAATAACAAAGCCAAAGCTTATTCCTTTCGAAATATTTTCGTGTTGAGAGCGAGAAATTCGCTTTAGCGCTATAATTCGTTGCTCCTGAAAAACTCCCGTTATAGCTATTTCGCGTAAGTCAGATTGCGTTGTAGCGGGAATCGACTGTACTCAATATAAATTATAATAATAAAATACTAAATGACGAAAAACAGCAAAAATTATGGCAACTTACATGTAACTAAATGACATTCTGAAAGTAAGGGGGTTTCAATTGAAACCCCCCTCCCCTTTTAATGATGACCCTGGAGAAGATGTGGGATTTATTTGGCTGCTTCAAATTGTTACGAAAATCACATTAGGAAACCTTTAATTTCAATTCATCAAGTGTATTTTTTGCCTTCAAATATTCTACAAATGATATTACTTTATGTCAAAATAAAAGGACCTTGGAAGTAAGCAAGTATTTTATTTTAAATTACATTCTGTAAATGTAATTTAAATCTGAAGTTTCTTTTTAAAACATTCTATTTATGAATCTAAATATTTTTTGTCTTATTACTATTGTTAATTTGTTAATGCAAAAAATATTAATAGTTCTCTATTTTCATTTTGGAAAAAAGGTTGGTTTCCATAAGCCCTGAAGAGCAAATTAGATTGGCTGATGATGCATTTGCTCGAATCTGTAAAATGATTACTGATCCATCTACAAATGTTCGAGTGCTTGCTGCTTCACTTTTGGTTTGCTCGTTTAAATTCTATCTTTAATTGTTTGTATTTTGTTACATAAATGTTTGACTGTTTCTAAAGACATTCACCAACAGAATTAGTTTGTTATTCATAAAAGTAATTTTTTTTCTTAGCAATAAGAATTTATTTACTCTGATTTATAGGGAGGCTTTACAGATGTGAGCTTGGAATTCCTCAATCAAACTCTTGACAAAAAGTTAATGTCAACATTAAGGGTAAATATAATAATTTTCAGTATTGTTCAATATTTTATTTTAGTATTGTAAAGTGAGTGGAATCTGCTCTTTTCTGTTATACAGTGTAACTCCGATTTTATGCTGTTCGTTTTATATGTTATCTCCCTTCCAATATCATTTTCCGTGGTTCCTGAAAAAGCTATACTGATAATGCTAAAATATTCCAGATTTTACATTACCGAATTCCAGGAAATCTCCATGATATGTTTATCTACAAACAGTTCAAAATAATTTTTCTTCTACAAGACTCACTCAAACTTTTTTTTTTAGATTTCTTTTTTTTCCCAAGATAAATTTGTTTTACAGCTGTTTGAAGCCACTCTGGTATTCCTTTTCTTCTGTCTTATTGTCCTGAGAGGGGTCTCCGTTGATCGTCGTCCAATCTTCCTTCACGACAATCAAGCACCAGAGCTGGCGACACTTTTCTTGAAATTGGAGACGCATGTATCATCTCATCACATCACAGATTCCTTAACTCATTAACTTCTTACTTCCGATAATAGTAATGAGGACTAAGAAGAAATAATGGAGGGTGTTATCACAGCTGATCAAAGGCTTCAAAGAAAAAAAAATTATTTGTAAAATGCCAACCAAGAAGGAAAGCCATAACCGAGTTTCTATGTTAAATCTGCCTTTTGGACTCGCACTTGGGGGATCATTTTGGTGTTGAATAAAATTAATTTAGCCAAATTTTCAGCTCTTAATCTCAAACCACATTCAAGTTTTTTTTAAAAAAACTTGGTTTTTATTTATTTTTTTTCATAGTAAAATTCGAAATTAATGAATGGTAATTTTTTCCCTTATTCTTAGGAATGAAACACATAAAAAAAATTTATAGTCATAATTTTTAAACAAAAAGCCGATTTTTGGCGACGGAAATAAAACTTAAATTTTTTTTTTCAATGCTTTTCTGAAAAGTGTTACTCACTAAATTTTATCAGAAAATATCTTTTGCACCACATTCTACACTCAGAAATTTTTTCGAATTTTTTGAAGTGGTGGAACAATGTGAAGAAAATTTAAAAAAGTGATTTTTTTTCCATAATTTTGCGTTTAAAGAAGTTTAAATATTTTTTATTGCCAAAAAAAATCATTTGAACTGAGTCGGTAAAAATCGTCTGCTCAGTAAAAAAGAAAATGAAAAGATTTTTTTTTTAATTTCGAAAATACTATCTTGCCAAGGAAAAAACAGAAAGAAAACCATAAAAAAACTAAGACATATCCTTCATGAAGTTATTAGGAATGTGAAAAAAATTATTATAGACCTTTTTAATAAATATTATTTAATGCTAAATTGTACATAATACGGTTTTATAATTTGTCCATGCTATTGGGGAATAATTCTTCAGCCTTGATCCAATAAGGACAAAAATTTTGAGCATCAAAATAACTTTATTATAATTTAGACACTGTTTAACATAATTATGTTAACTAACTGGCAGTTGATATAATAATTTATGAAGATTTTTTAAGTAAGGTTAGTCTTCATCACTGTCTTCGTTCACAACAACGTTGAATTTTTCATCAATGAACAGATGACTCAATATTTCGGCAGGTTTTAATTTTTGCCAAATATGGGGTATGAGACTGAAAATATATGTCGAAATCAAATGTCTCAAGCTGTATCATATTTAGCCGAGATGATGAATGAAAATGAAACGATTAAACTCAATTATGTCACAATCACACCTAATATTATAAAACTTGAAGTGAAATCGCGACATATTAAGTCAAAAACATATTGTTACTTTCTTGATTATCAGTCAGATAAAAATGAACTCACTCAGATTACTCGATATTGTTATGACTGTGCTAATAGTAGGCGCACTGTTGCATATTGGTCACTAGGGCTGAGCAATATACCTAAATATATTGATATATATTTATTACCGCAATAACGATATTCAGATTTCAATCTGTCTGATGTATCGTTGGACTGACTTACCTAAGAACTAATTGAAATAATGACTTAAAAATACATATTTATTCATAATTCCTTCTGCTTAACGAGTGGATCATACCTGCCAACTCTTTCAGATTTCCCAGAAGTTTTACGGATTTTCATGTATTTTTCCATTTTTCTGATTACGAGCAAAATTTTCGAATTTTTCATGCTTTGCAGAACAAAAAAATTGTATCTCGCCCGTTTTGGCGCTAGAAACCTGTCCTAGAATGCAGCACCATGCCAAATTGAAACCTTGAAACCAGGGTTGCTGTAAGAGAATTCACTTGTTGCATTCAGAAATTTAGATAGAATCCAAGGAACGGA
This sequence comes from Uloborus diversus, assembly GCF_026930045.1. NCBI lineage: Eukaryota > Metazoa > Arthropoda > Arachnida > Araneae > Uloboridae > Uloborus > Uloborus diversus. Next base: position 200,746,545 of record NC_072731.1, read on the forward strand.
ATTCCTTCAATTAAATGAATAATTCCGCACATCTGAGAACTTCCAACATTGTAGGTTATTTACGGAGATCAAGAAGTAAAGCAAATCTTTCGACTTTGATGATTGCGAGTTTGCTTTCAAGAGAATACCGATTGCGTTTTCTTTTGAAATGGTATCGGAACTAGCGGAGTTATATCTTTTTCGCTCAAGATCCGATAGATATGACTTATCAAACATAGGTTGCGGAATTAGGGTAGCATATATTGGGATATTCGTTTTTTTGGAAAACAGCAAGTTTCGTAGAAAACCGAAAATGAACTTGCATTTCTCCAGCTTGTATGGTTTTTGCAAATTATGTAAAGGAAAAAAAATTAATGTGCAGATTTAAATATGGGGGTTACCCCCCGTGTATACTCAAAAGTACACACGGTACCGCCCCCCCCCCCCTAAAAATGCAATTCACCGACTGTTTCATTGAGACTTGAAATTTTTCAAACACCATTTGTAAAAATTTCAACAATTTGGTCGGTGCTGTGACCACCCTCACCACATGAGCGAGGGGAGGGTCGCTGTAACGAATATTATTAGAAAAAATAACTGGAGTGCTACTTATATATATATGTTATATATCAAGATGTCCGAGGGCTTTTATCAATTGCAGATCTTGACATGCATAGATATAGGTCCAAGTTCCACCCCACCAAAAAATGACCCCCACAATTTTAATAACCTCCCCCCCCCCTGAAAATAAACACAACCTCTCATAAAAGACATTAAAATCTGTTTAAAATAACATCATAAAATATTTCAATGGTAAAGGCAGTCTCATTACCCCCCCCCCCCCCCCGCCTGGTCATCTCTAATTTAGCTATTATTATGAGAATAAATTACTGAAATATTTACTGATCCAGGTTTCCGATGATTTTTATAGCTAGGGGTGCCAATTCTTCCCAAGTGCGTTGCCCCCCCCCCCCCCAAAAAAAAAACCAGGATCCTCTGTTAAAGACAATAAAATCATTTTGAAATAACATGTCTGATAATTTCAGTTTTCAGTCTCCTTCATCCCCCTCCCCTCCCCATGGGCATATCCCTGCTTTAGCAATTATTATTGGGATAAACTACTTTAATACAGTTGGCTCTCTGTTTGACGACTTTCTCTATTTAACAACGGCTTTTCACGGTCCCAGATGATCCACTATAATGTTAAAAGCATTCTATTTAAGGACGATTTTTTGTGGTCCCTTGAAAGTCGTTAAACAGAGAGCCAACTGTATTTACTTTTCAAAGTGACAGATGACTTTTCTCTATTGCAGAACTCGATGTACAAATAATATAGTAAGGGAAGCCCTTCCTCCCAAGTGTGACGGCACCCCTCAATTTTACCAAGAATCTCCCCCCCCCCCCCACCCAAAAAAACGGGCGCCCTTATCGAAAAGTCTAAAATCCTTCTTAAAAAACTTCTCTGATAATTTCAGCGGTATAGCCAGCCTCATGCTCTCCCCCTCACCCCTTAAAATGGGCACCCCAGCTTTAGCTATTGTTAGAATAAATTGCTGGTATATTTTTCAAGATTTCCATAGGCTTTTCTCTGTTGCAGATCTTAATGTATAGATAATAATGCTAGTGCTGCCAATCCCCAATAATTGCAATGCCCCCCCCCTCATTTTCAATTTTACCGAACATCCCCCCCCCCCACAAAAAAACAAGACTCCCTACTTAAGAGATTAAAATCCCTTATTAAAAAATCTCTAACTTCAGTGATATAATCAACTTCAAGGACCCCCCCCCCCCCCAAATGGGTACTCTGCTCTAGCTATTATTGTTCGAATAAATTGCTGGAATATTTGCTTATCAAGATGTTTTGTAATTCAGATCTTATGCATATGATGTAGCTAGGGGTGCCCATGTCCCTCCCTAAATGTGATGACTTTCCTCAATTTTATAAACCCCCCCCCCCCCCCTTTGTAAAGGAAAAATGCAAAAATCTATTATAGAGATTAAAATCCTTATAAAAAAAACTTCTGAAAATTTTTTAATTATTTTTCAATAAGCGCATTTTACTCCACACTTATAGCATAATTGCAAAAAAATTCTTCAGCAATCAAATGATTAATGCACGCAATATATCTTTATCAAACAGCTAGGCTCGTAGTCCTTTTCAAGAAGACTTAAACCTACAGATCTTTCTCATTTTACTGTAAGAAAAAAGTTCATTTACTTAATCTGAGACGGTTCCCTGAAAGGTATTTTAAAGATCATTCTTTATTTGACTGCTGATTTAATGATAATCGAGATGAATGTACCCTTGTGTCAGAAAAATTTCTGCCAAACTTTGGCCTCTTTGTTCCACAAATATCACATTTTCAAATTTTTTAAAAAGCTTATTGAAGCTCAACAAAGACCAAGCGCTGTGTTTATTTTTTGGTGAATTTGTTTTGCATTCATTTTTTAGTGATCATTTTAGTTCGTAGCAATATTTGCAATTCTATATTTTGTAATTATGTTTTCCCTCTTGTTATAAACTATGGAGCAGCATAAAACTGAAAAAAATCTCCCAAATTTTATTGTTTATGTGTGTGTGTGTGTGTGTGTGCGTGCATTTTTTTTTTTTTTTTTGTTACTTATTACCTAGTACCCAAGGGATTCGCCAACTTCTTTCGGAGTTTCGAAGGGGTTCACATAGGGGGAAAGGTTGGGAACCGCCAAGGGCGCCCATATAGGGGAGAAAAGGGGGGCTTGAGCCCCCCTTTGAAATCAGAACTTCCTTGTTTTTAGTACTTTTTCCTTTGCAAAAATGTAAAAACATTTTTTCTCCAGCAGTTAATGAATAAGTTATTAAAAATGTCAAATTTTAATGACTCTAATCTGTCCAGAAATCAATTTCCGTGGGGAAAATATCCTGCTAAACCATGGTGAAAATATCTGAGCCCCCCCCTTACAATTTTGCATATGGGCGCCCATGGGAACCGCTGATATAGTGCATGTTAATTTGGATTTTATTACCTTCTAGAAAAAGAAGTCTGGCTATGAAGGTCATAAAGAAAATGATTCTGAATGGTCGACTGGCAAAAAGCTGCAGACTGAAGCTCCCAAGGAAGAAGTGGAAGATGATAATGTTAGCTTAATGAGTTCTGGTGCTTGTGGAGCCTTTGTTCATGGCTTTGAAGATGAATTACAAGGTCATTATGTTCACACATTTTGCAGTAGCATTTAGTTTTATCTTTTTTTTTTTTTCATTAATTTTCATGTTAGGGCTAAGTTATAAAATTTTTTAAAAAATTGCAAAATATTTTAAAATTGCTCAAAATGTAATACATTTTCTTCCAAAACATTTACATTAAAAGAAAGTTTTGATATTGTACATGAAAAAATTGCCCTATAAATATGCAGCTTATATTTTTTGGTAATATTATCTAAAATGTATTACTTAAACCTTTTTTCTTATTATAGAAGTTCGAACTGCAACCCTTGATTCGTTTTGCAAACTTGCCACTCATTTTCCATCATTCGCAACCATCTCATTAGATTTTCTTGTTGATATGTTTAATGATGAAACTGAGGAAGTATGCTTGAAAGCAATCCATTGTTTGCAAGAAATCAGTCTTCATATCATGCTCAGAGAGGATCAGTTAAAAACAATTTTAGTGGTTTTAGAGGTAAATAACTCTGCTTTTTATTTTTATTTTATTAAAGCTTTCCCCTTTCTTTAATTATGAAGGTTTAAATAAAGACTTTGATTCGTGACTTATTAATTTTTTTATGGGTTGCCTTATCCTTAAAGTATTTAAAGTTAAGTCCCAGTGCCACCTTTTTTTTACATGGATGAGCATAGTCATGCAATGTATTAGAAGGAGGGAGGAGAATAAGTGCAAGAGTTTTGCTGTCAAAAAGCTGTTTACTTACATAAAATAAGAATTAAGAGAATAAAATGAAAATATAAAATATTGCATACCATAGCTGGGAATAATTTTACTGGTAGTAGCGTAATGCAAATGATAGTATTTTAGAAATGAGTACAGTAAAATCCCTCATAACGGACACCCCTCTTATCCAGACAGGTTTTAATTCCCCGGCATAAAGGCATCGAGCCTAATATATTAGAAACCTCTCTACTACGAACACCCTCAAATACGACATGGACATTATTTTGGAAGCTATTTACATGGATCTTTCTTTTTTTGTGGGCAACTGACTGTAGGAATAAAAAAATAAATTTCGAACAAAATAATTAAACATTGGAAAGTTTGTTACATTTATAAAGTTGATGAATATCTCTATAGCACACTTGTTTTATAGAGTTTGGCAGGATAAAACTCTGTCTTAGCGGACAGAAAGCTGCTCTGGTGAGAAATTTTCGAAAGAAATGTTTATGAGCACCATAGATAGCACGAAATGAAAACCTTTTGTCATCCAACCAGACTTCAGTGCTTTAAAGGTCTGAATTTAAATCATTTACCAGTTGACTGGCATTCAAATTAAAGAATGTGAAAGGATGACAATCAGTGAACCAGTATTATGTCTGATAGGCTTCTGATTTTGGATAAAATGTTTGCAGGGGAAAGAGGCATGTTGTTTTCTTGATAGACAGGGCCAACTCTAGTAGTTCTGTCGCCCTAGGCGATATTGACAAGTGCCTCCCCCATTGAATAATAATAATAAACTAAAATAAAAATTATTGTAAAGTGCTCACACAATTGGGGAGTTTCTAGTTAAATTCCAAACTGGGTTTTGCACATCCAAGCACTGGTACACGCTTCAAATTGTATTTTTAATATTACAGTAGTGCATCTTATGGCGCTGAAACAGATTTTAATATATTCAAATGATTTTTAAATTGCACAATTTGCCGCCTCTAAAAGTGAATTGAATTTCTAGTTAAATTCCGAACTATGCTTTACATATCCAAGCACTGGTACACACTCTAAATTATTATTATTAAAAATTTTTTTTAGCATTGAAACATTGAATCTTATAGCACTGAAACAGATATTTATACTCTTAAAAATATTTCAATTTCAAAATTTGCCGCCCCTAAAATCTGCCACCCTAGGCGGTCGCCTACCCCAAGAGCTGGGCCTGTTATGGATCAATGCGACTCAATTTCCACTTATGGAGACTGAAATTTAATGCTAGAAAAATATGCTAGATTTAACGCATTTGATCAACAAGACGAAAGACGCTAAGACTAGTTGCAAATTGCTCAAAACTAATGATGTTTTTGGTGTAATCAGCTGTGTAAAGTACGTTTGGAGGGGGATTATAACTGAAACAATAGCAAGCTGCTTTCATCGTGTTGAATTCAAAACAGAATATGTCAGAGTGAGCAGTTTTGTGGCAATGATGAATCCGAAAGTTTGCAGTTGCTGGTGCATCTATTAAGGTTTAGAAATACAATTTGATGTAACGTAACCTGATAAAATAGCGTTGATTATTACAATATATATATTTTTAAAAACTAGTCAGTTAAAAAGTTATGGAGACATTAAATTATATAGTATAAAGATATTTAGGTTGAGAGTAAAAAATGAATAATGTAAAACCCTTCTCCTGCGGACACTCCTCTGTTACCCACAAAAATGTTTGTCCATTTAGTGTCCTCTTTAGAGGAGTTTTACTGTGTATATATAACACACCTAATACAACGCCGTCACAAGTAAAAAATTGCTTGCAACGCAAAAAAATCCATTTTGCGTTGTATTCATGTCCCTGGTTCATTTTTATTAGTCCTATTAAAATGCAAGACAGCCACAAACGTTTAAAAAAAAATTAACTTTGTTTTTGAGATGGGTCAGTGTGTTACTATAAGAATTTAAGCTAAGGCGCATTCTATTTAAATTGATTTTTCTCAAAAAGTAGTTTTTGCAAATATTGCAGTGTTATACGTGTGCGATATACGTCCAAGGAAGTTAAGGCATCAGCTGAGCAAGACATACATATAAATGTGAGTCTGCTGTTCCAACAAAGCCCGGGTCGCAGGCGGCCACATACAATATATAAATTTTTTGGTTAGTCTCTGCTCATCAATACTAATTTTGCAAACTATACTGACAACTTTTACTCAAAATTTTACCAAATTATGTTTACATTACAAATTAGGCCTTGTAAAACAAGTGTCAATCTTACAAAGTGTAATATTGCTTATTTGCTAGAGTTAGTCAGTGTTTGGTCAGTATTTTACAAATTTTGGTCAGTAAAATCAGTATTTTTGACCTTCTCAGCAGTTTTATCCCCTGTTATGTGCTTTAATTGTTAGAATATATTTTGAAGTGCAGGCATGTTTAATACTACTAAAAACGTATCGTCTAAGTTCCATTTCTAATTCATATTCTTTGTACATCTCTAGGATTTTTCAATGGATTTAAGAGAAGCCTTGCATGCTATGCTGGCAGCTTGTCGCCTGACAACAAAAGAGTGTTTAAAATTTTGTGTTGACAGCCTTTTGAAAAACTTGATGCGCTATCCTCAAGACAAGCGCTCTATTTGGAAGTATGAATCTTTATTTCATTTTTTTTCATAAAACAAGTTTACTATTCATTTTTCCTCATTTTCTTTCTCTAGTTTAATATTGCTTACCAATTATGTTACTTTTTAGTTTGATATATTTTTTTTAATGTACTGTTAATACATGATTGAAATTGCTTTGATTTTTTTTTTAAATATGTTTTTGACTTGTTGCCTTCCCCTCATTTCTTCTAAATTCAAAAATCGATTTGAAAAAAAATTTCTAAATATTTTAGTGCCAAATATTTTTTGAAAACTTTAGTTACCTTCTCTTTTAAAAATATTTTAAAAGCAAATCTTTTCTTTTTTTTTTAAATTTCTTTCTGTGCTATTAATTAAAGTGTTGATTGAATAATCTAATTTTGATAATTACATATTTGCATTACTTTATGTTTGTGAGTAAATACATAATTATAATTTTACATGTCAGTATTTTTGCAAGAAATAAATATTCTCCTGTGTGTGTGCACCATGTTCAGATGAAATTATCACACCATAAAATTTGACAGACGCATACATCTCAAATTTGAGACCTTTAGAATGAACAAATGGTTGTTAAATAAATTTTTGTTTGGAACTTCTACTGCAATTCACCAATTTTTGGAAAGGTTTCAAAAAATAGTGGCATTTCTTGAAAAACTAAAAATTAAAACTAAAATTTCTCAAACTGATGCTCATTTATTGCTTCTAAAATTCTTGCTGAGAAAATGTAAACTCTGTCTCATATAAAGTAAGAATAGTCAATAGCTTTTGTTTCGTTGACATTCTTTTTTCTTGATTAGTTTATCAACAGATTTTAACACTAAGTTGGTCACAAGTGTCATGTCACATGCTTTTAGACAAAAAAAATGTTCATCAATGTTTATTTATTTTTCATTGTAGATTTTATTTTATTTATTTTTCCTTAATCATATTTATTTATTTATTTACCTTTTATGTTTTGAGGAAGATATTACTTTAGCAAATTTTTTTCACTTGTTAAATCACAAAATTAAGAAGGTTTTACTTCAGATTATGATACTAATGTCTGTCAATGTAGTTATAGTTTTTTATTTCATTACCATAAACTTTTTATTTATGTCATTTTTATTTACTGATGCTGATTTAAGCAAATAGGTGGATAGTATTTCTATCTTTTCGTTCTTTCTTTTTCTTTTGCATTTAATTGATGTGTTATTTTTTCTTATTATAATTTTATATGCTGATTTCACCGACTTACTTTTACAATTTTAATCTTTTATTCTTATTACAGTTTTAGGCAAGCGATTTATAACTAAAGCAGAAATGTTTATTATTGAAATTTAGTTTTCATTTTATTTGTCTACATTAGTTTTTGTAACTTAATCGAAACAAAGTTGTTGCATTGTTATGTATAATTTCAAATTTTTGTCTCTAAGCTACTGTTCTTTTATTTGATTTTTGAGTTCAGTGTAATTTATAAAAGCAAAATCGCTTCAGTGAATTAAAAAAAATAATAATGAATTCAAAGTTTTTAACCATGTTTTTTTTTAAATTAATAACTTTTACCATTTTGGCACAATTAATTACCAAAACTAATGCTGCTGTGGGAAGGTAAAGCAAAGAATGTGCAGAAATGAGGTTTTGAGATGTTTGAAGAAAGGCGTTTTGGATTTCGTACTAAAAATAGAGAAATGTTGGAATTTGATGTTTTTCATGCTTTATTTTCAGCGGAAACCAAATAAGCAAGCTTGCATAGTTAAGTTTATGTACAATAGATGACAAAAATGCAAAAAAAAAAAAATTTGCAGGTTCTGCAGTTTACCTGCCCACAGCAGAATGCATGCTCTTGTTTATTAGACTGGCCAAATGGTTATTTTAAATGACTTGGCAAATATTTGTTTGCTTAAATGCATGCATGTAGTTTCAATATTTCTACTTGATCATAGATGTCTGCAAAAACTAGGCGAAAGACACCCTTACTTAACGTTACCTTTAGTTCCTGAGTTGTTGAGCATTCATCCTTTTATTGATATGACTGAACAAAATGTTGAAGATCCAGCTTGTATCCTTTCTCTTGTGTTTATGAAGTGTAATACAATTGTTTTACATTGAATTTTTAGGCTCAATAAGTGCTTTGTAACGGAAATCAAACTAATATACCTCATATGCTAAAAATTTAATATTGTCAGCTGAGTAAATTAAAATTTGGTTTTCATACTATGGCAACAGTTGCGAGAAATGTTAAAAGAAATCACTCAAACTGTTGTTATGATACTAATATTAAAAATTGTCTATCACTATACAACGAACTGCAAGGTTATGACTTTGGGTAGAATGATGTATGACTCTATTTTATGTAGCTATAAAAGGAAAACTTATATAAGCACTTCATGTAATAGTAAACTGTTGAAAGAAACTATAAATATATCAATAATATACTTGTACAAATACCAACACTTAGCTCTACCAATCGTGACATAATAGTCTGCATTACCTTTTTATACACCAGAAACAAATTAACCTAGCAGTCATGTAAGGAATTCAAATACAGTCAAACCTTGATATCTTGAATCTCCTTATCTCGAAACCCTTGATGTCTCGAAACAAAAATTTTCCCCAGCATTTTCTATAAAAACCCCTATGTATTTTCCATAGTTATCTCGAAATTTATTTTTCGAAACCCTTGATATGTTGAAATTTTTTGCACAGAAGCAAGTTTCAATTGTCGTTTTGCTTCGGCAATTTTTGTAGTAAAACCAATTCCAGGGAGAATTGCTTAACGTTTTTCATCCCTTTTCTTTGGAAATTTTGTGATAGGGGATTGGGACAAGATAATAGAGGAGTGTTGGCATGAAGGGGGTGCAGTGTTTTCCCCAGAATTTAGAATCTTTGTGCATTTCTCTCGAACATGTTGTCTCTTTGAGGAAAGGGGGTTCGATTTTTTGTCCGTCAGTTTTCAAGCGAAAACGGAAATGCGTTCCTTGTTTTCTTCATTTAGCTTTTTTAACTCCTACAAAATGGCTGCTGAGAACTTTTTGAATGTGAGGTTACTGATTAAAGATGAAATTAGAATTTTTAAATTTTTAGGTGAAAAAACCAAGTTGAAATTTTTGTTCATTTCAAAATCTTATCCTGTGCACTTTTGACAATTAGAAAATTTCAAATCTAGTGAAATATTGAAGACTACTTTATTGATCGTAATTCGATGTGGTCCAGTAGTACATATATAAATGCATATAGTGTACGTGTGTGCAAATGTGAGAGTTAGGAGTGTAATTTTTTAAAAACCTTTATAACTCAAAAACTTGATATCTCAAAAAATTTTCCCGTCCCGAGAGATTCGAGATATCAAGGTTGTACTGTATTAGTTACCTGCAGTGCAACATCTCTTTGGAAATTTGAAGTATCTATCCATCATTCTGCTCTGTGTGAGCGAAGGAACATTTGCCATTTTTAAATCATGATTTGCAGCAATGATAGTTTCTGTTGCTGCTAAAGGTGTCCTTTAGCTTGAATTTTCACATAAGTGTCAGCCATTATTTTTCTGTAGCCAAATTTCTTTGGTGTGTTGCGATGAACTTTCTCCAAAAGTTCATCTTCCAACAACAACCAAATTTTTGCATCACCTATCTGTTTTCTCTTCATGTTGTGGACTGAACAAAATAAAGTTTTTTTAATCTTTTATTTAACACATCTAAACTCCCAATCTGCTCTTTGAACCGACCGCTTTGTTTTTGTATTATGCTGCAAATTATAAGGATTTGTGTTTTGGAACCGATGTTTGGGTGATCACTTTTACTGAAATTAACTTTATCTTCGTTTCTTTTTCCTTTGATTAGCTTTTTGTCACATTTCACCGGCATAAAGAAAATCATTTTCATTTTCCATAAAGAAAATCACTTCGCTTTTCCCATCATCAGCATTCTACTTGGAAATCACTTAAGGCACTGAATGATATTATCCCTAGACAAAGAAAACGGATTTATGAAAAGAATAATATTTTCTATTCATTCTTAAAAGCCATAAATCAATTACCAAAAGAATGTGTAAGTTCTTGACTAAGTGTTTGCTGAACATTTTGATGCTGGTCTGATAAATTGTTTTACATTTCTTTCATCCAAGGAAAATGATTCGAACTCTTTTTTGAAATGTTGGTCTCAAGCAAGACTAATTTTACTCGTGAAATGCTTCAATTGCATAGAGCAAAAGATGGTCTGAAGCGGTGGTGCCCAACCTTTTTCTGCTCAAGGGCCTCACCTCACATTCAAATCAGTTCCGCATTTCAGAAATATATTGACACAAAATTTGAAAATATTTCATTCTTTTCTAAGTAACATGGGAAAATATGGAAAAGGAAAGAAAATTAAAACTAATGATTATTGTTATCATTACTTGATGTTTATTTTTTAATGCATTTGTTTTTCAGAAACCATTTTCTGAATATTTGGCTCCAAATTTGTGACATTTTCACTGATCATGCTTTTCGACCTATAACATGGAATAAAATAACAGGCCACACAGATCGGCTTCGGAAACCTTACGTTGATCTAAAGCTTTCTGATTCCCCATGATGCCGTATTTTCCATTCCTTCTCTTTCCGTGCAATGTCATATTAACAATCGTAACTTCTAAAAAGTGAGCAACCAAGATGATTGTACAGGTGTAGCAATGAGAAGAAATGAATACAAATTCATAAAGCTGAGGATCAAACAAGCCACTTTAAAGAAAATACATAGTTTTGTTTTAAATAATGATTTTTAAACAATTTCAACCACATTTGTATGTCACATGGAAAGCCTGTACGTCCGAAAATTGTTGTTGTGCCCCCAAGTGGTCAAAATGATTATTATTTTATTTAATTTATTATTTCAGACACATTTATGTTTGCAAAATGTTTTATTTTTCTGTGATCCATACAGTTTTGTCAAAGTTCAACATCCTTAATTTGATAGATATTTGCAATTTGATACTTGTCTTCAATGCTGCTGTGAACTGTCCAGTTATGATGTCTTTGTTTGATGAATACACTCAGAAACATTACTCCTATTTAAAAGATACTTTACCTCATCTAGTACCTCAGCTTAAGGTAAACATTATGTCCAAATAGTTGTATTACTGTTTGCATAGTTTCAATTGTTATTTTGTACAGTAGTATAAAAATCAGCAAAAAAACTTAAAAGTATGTTTGTAATTGTTATTTTATAAAAGAAAAAACAAGTACAATAGGGAACTTAATGTTGATGGGAAACTTTTAGTAAAATAAACAAAGTTGGGTACTATCTTTAAAATATTATTTTAAAAGTAAAGTTAATAATTTGGGAATTTTTACAGAAAACATTTCAAATGTAGCAATAAATTATAGCATCCTATTAAAACATTTAACTTCTTCATCGTCATGCATAGCTCAACAGCCCAGGGTAGGCCAGGAGCTTCTACACTAGCTGTATCCAACTTCAACCTATTCACAGCTAAGCTCCTCCAATTCTTAGACCTGAGGGCAATACAATTTTCTGAAACCCCTGACTTGTGGCTTATGTTTCCAAAGGGAAAAAACTCATCAAAAATGAACATTTTTTATTATTTAATTCTTTTTATACATTAATAAAATATAAAAGTTTTTCAAAAAATATTTTGGGAAAAAAATAAAATTTGTTGCTTGACAAGCTTTTGTGTTTCTTCACTTTACAAGATGAAGTGCACCATGTTAGCAGACTCTCACTAGTGTGCTAAATTAATTTTGGTTGCCAGTGTGAATGTAATCTCATCTTCAGTGGGAGGATATCTACCTCCTGCTTGTTTATGGCTGTTTCAGACCATCAAGAATGGATAAAATGGAGTTAGTGAAGACTTTTATTTGTAAAGCAAAGACACCAAGTCACCTAATATATTTTAAAGTGAAGCATTGGAAGAAAACAGGTTTCTCTTGCCAGTTTCATGCTAAACGTGTAAACCATTTGTCGTTGCTATATCATGTGATTTGAGCTCTTTGCCTAAGCTTTTATTAAGCCAATGAGTGAATTAGCTCCCTCCATTTACTAATTCCTGCTCTAAGTTCTAATCAGGCTGTCTTGCCCTAGCCTTACGGGATAACTTAAATCTTATTCAATAGAGCAGATATTTACTTACTGCTATAAACATGCATGCTTATAGGTATAACTATCCTTCTATTATTTGATAGAGGATGCATGGTACATGTTTTAGTAAAATTTTATTATGTGTGGAAACTTATATTGTCCTCCCTTCTCTCTCTCTCTTTCTCTCTGGTTTGTTCCAATGTGTCTACATTATAATTTGAAGAAAAAATATCGATTTTTAAATTTCTAGTTGAGAAGTGTGACAATAGTTCCTGTGAAAGTGGAATCATCCGATGAACACTCCCGGAAATTTTTGAATCAAGTGTTAGAGAGAGTAGCAGCTGCCGAACATCGAAATCCTAAAGCTCGGCAAAGCATATTAGAGACTTCTATTCAGTAAGATCTGTTATGAGTGATATTTATTTTAATTCACTTGTAAAATCTCTATGTAAGCTATTTTGTAGGTTTATGCTCCAAGAGGTTACCGTAAATTCAGGGACGATAGTGAACTCTAGTAAAATGTTCTAAAGACAGTGAAATTTTCTGAAACTATGAGGAAACCTGCCCCCCCCCCCCTGCCCCAAGGAAAACTCTTCAAATATGCATACAAAAATCATTGAAAAAAAAAACATTTTAAGCATTTTTCTAAAAAATTACTTTAGAGTTTTAGAATGTGTAGTCAGCCCAACAATTTCGGAAACAGCAACCCAAAATTTTCAAATCACTAATACCCCTGCTTAAGTTACTTCATAATAATTCTCAGCAGATTATAATTTGCATTAATTGCAGCCCTTTCAAGTTAGCATTTACAGTATTTTCAGTCAGATAAGCTGCTTTGCAGCAGGATAAGCCAAGCCTTAGTTTGTGTGAATCATTTCGCATGTAGCCAAGAAACTCAGTTCGGATTGATGTTACAACTCTGATGAGACTTTAGCATCAATCATGATTCATTCACTTTTAAGAAAACCTGGAAAACTGCCAGAAATAAAAATTCATTTTCAAGTGCTTGAAAAAAACTAAATGCATCTTGAATTTTATGGTTTATTTTTTTAAAAAAGTACATTTTAAATCGTTTTTGTCCAAATAAAAAAAAAAATTACTTTTGTTTGACCATATTTGAAGCTTTTAGAAGCAAAGAATTGTAAGTGTCAAAAATAAATTAGAGATATCTGGTGCAAGTAGTAGGGAAATTCTCACACTTGTGGTGGCAAGTGATAGCAATAGTAGCCATGAAAAGTGCTGGCATAAAATATTGTGATTTAGAAAAAGTGGAAGCTTACCCATGGTTTGAACTTTGCATGCCTTTTACTCAAAACTTTAAAAAGTCCACTTACATCCCTTTCTTTCTTGCCTCATTTGTTCTTTAGAAAATGGTTATAGCTGACAAACAGTAAATGTTATATAATTTCCCTTTTAAATAATAACACTTGAAACTTATTGCTAAAAGAAATTGGTTGCCATATAACTAATATTAATAGTATTTATAATGAGAGCTCTCTTTGCTCTAGTGCAGTATTTATTAATTTCTTTGACAAATTGAAAACTTTTTAATCTCCACAATTTTTATTGAACCCCTGGTTTTTATTGAATAGTATATTTTGCTTGCAACACTCCAGGAATGGTTTATTTGCAGCGAAAGTAAAAACTTTCAACTAATATTTTCTGACTTTAATAAGATTTTTGAAAAACTGACGTAAAATTTCTTAAATGATTTTTAAACAATTTATTTAAACAAAGCTTTAAAATTTAAGCATAAGGAATGGAGCTTATTTTTATTATTGCTGATATCTATTAAGATTAGGCTTTATGGATGAAGTCTCACTTTTTCTTCAGGATCAGACAGAAATGTTGTAAATTATGCATATTTGATTTTTATTGCATGTAGCCTTTCCTAAAATTTTGGATGATCATATCATGTGAGTTAATTACTAATTTCAAAGGCCACTTTTTCAAATAACCATGTTTGAGATTTCCATATTTTTACATCCTGCAAATGTTTCAATCATTTGAAAGGATGGAATTTCTTTTCAAAAATGCAGGCTTAAGGTGACTAATTTTGTTATTTATTCTGGTAATTTAATTTAATTTATTTTATGTTAATTTCATTTTAGTACTTAATAAATTTATAAGTAGCTCCATTTTTTGCAAAACTGCTAGCTTTTAAATTAGTTAACACTTAATTGCTTAATTCTTTTTTTTCTTTAAAAATAAGATATTTATTTTAAAAAATCTTTTCAAATTAAAAAAAAAAATTTAAAATTAGCATATTTCTTCTTGACCGATAAATTTATTATATCATTATGGACACATTTGAAGATTTTTTTATTCTTGGGAATCCATTTTTGAGTAAATACAAATTTTACTTAATGTATAATTTATCGTAGAGACATGTGTAAATGTCAATGAGAAAAACATTTTCCCACACTTTTATGATGAATTTTTAAGGTACATAAAGCCTGTCTTTATGTTAAGTGTAGTTTTTTGTTTTTTCAAAAATGGTATTTCAACTCTATTTTTAGTCTAAAGCATAAGAACCTCGATTTGTTTAGATGACATACTGTAACATTGTCAAAATGCATGTATTCTGCTAAATCATATTGTAATTTGTATTACTTTTTAAACACTTATAAAAAATTATTGCAAAATATTTCATGCAATGGTGGGCTTTATTAAATTTTCAAGGTGAAAATATAATAAAAAATAAAAAAGAATTTTTTTCAGATCTACAGAATAAAAAAAGAAAAACAATTGTGAGAAAAATTGGTTGAGGCCAGATGCATTTACAATATAATGTACTTGTTTTTGAATTTTGCTTATCTTTTTTATTGTTTTTTCTAGGGATTTGAAGCAACTATCTGCAATTGAGCCAAAACTGTCTGCTGCTGCAAACTGTGCAGCAATGTATATTCAGTGCCAGTTAGTTTTAGCAAAAGTAAAACTTTTTAAGTTCTTTTTGTTAACATTTTCATCTTTGTTGCTAATAAACATAAAGCTGTGAACTTTTTAAGAAGCTGGTATGTTGGAACTAAACTTGACTTTCTAAGTTAGTGAGGGCTAATGATGAACTTTTTTAGGAATCGACATATTTCAGGGGAAAATAATAATAATTGTAAAACAGAAGATTTACAATATGAATTTTTTTAATAACATCCGAGTTGAGTAATAACTTATAAATCAAATTTATACACTATAAAACTTTTAAGAAAGATTCTTATACATAGTCAAACCTTGTTATTGTTGCCCTTTGACAGTCAACAAAATGTTGTCAAAGAACAGAATAATGTCTTGACCAGAATAGCTTCAAAATACATTTTAATCATAAAACTAAAATTTACATAAATTAAATAATATGACATACTTAATTAGATTTAGTTAACATAATTTGAACTATCGACGAAGGCAGGAGCAGTTTCCAATTCACGGCACCCTAGTTGATTTATATTTATACGTATATATATTGATACAATGGATACTTTGTAGCACCCAGGTCGGGAACCCCTGGACTAAGACAATACTAAAATCATAAAATATATAGTTTATCATTTATTTTTACTAACCACTTAAATACTTCTTAAATCAGGGTTGCTTACTTATGGAATAACAATTTAAATATTCGGTCTTTTTATGACATTTATGTTTAAGTGAAAAGTAAAGATTCTCTTGAGTAGTGTATCACACCCTGCTGTCCTTGAGGTGGCATGCATGGGCTATGATGACATAAGTCTCTTATTGCTTGTCCAAACAGTTGTGAAAAAAATTAAATGTACAATTAATGTTTTCACTGGTTTTCATTATTGTTTAATTGTAAAAATCCAATCCTGTCTTAATAGCTTAAAGCAGTGGTGCCCAACGTAAAGTCATAATACGTGTGGCCTATTGTTTTGTTAAAGGTTACAAATCAAAAAGCACAATCAATGACAAAGTTACAAGTTTGGAGCCAATTAATCAGAAATTAGCTTCTGAAAAAGAGATGCATTTAATGAAAGGAGCGTAGTAGTGATCACAAGTGTTGGTTTCTAAATTTTTTTCTTTTTCTTTAATTTCCCAAGTTATATATTTAGAAAAATGTTGATATTTTATGTGTTCTGACCAGAAAGAACCACTTTAATGTGAGGTACCAGCTTTGGGTAGAAAAAGGTTGGGCACCACTGGTTTAAAGGGTCATGCTTGCCGGGGTTTCACAGTAAACAGTCGTTAAATCTGGAGCCACTTACCACTTAAGATGATCTGCCATAAGTTCAGGGCTTTAGAAAAGTCACATAACGTCCAGGTGTCGCAATAAGGAGGCTTGATTGTATTTAACTTTCATGTTGCTTTTGAATGCAATGACAAATTTCCCATTGTCCGAAAATGAAATATCACTAGGGTTATAAGACTTAATTTAATTTATTATTGAAATTGTGTGGAGTTATAGAATTTCTTATAAATGTATTCAATTTTATTTGGTGCTATATTTAAGGATTTCTTTCCTCTTTACCATAAAGTGCTGGTATTCCAAAATATTATCTTGTTTTAACTTGTATGTTCATATTTTTAATGTCATTATTTCAGTTGCTATATTAGATTGTTATTTTCAGATTATTTCCAATAAAAATTGGTTAAATCCGTCTTTGCTATCACCATTGCAAAGCAGTGCCTTGAAATCATCACTTGAACAGGTAAGCTACTATGGAAAGACTCATAATTCAAATTAACTGTAGTTCTAATATTAAAAAGACACATGGAAATCCACAATTCATTGATTTAAATTCATCTATTAAGAGTGCAGAGGTGGACCAGCCACTTCTATTCCAGTTCCCCTTCAATTTTTAATCCTATTGATAAAAGTTCCAGACCTGAGGCTTGCATCTCCATTACTGTAGTGGGGGAAACCTAACCTGGCAGCATTATGAAGACTACGCAGATCCTAATCACAGCATTACAACACCTCCAGGTTAGGTTTCGGTTTGCCCCAACTATAAGTGAAATCATGAAAATCAGTAACATTCAAGCAAACTACACAGAGGATCTTGTACCTCAAAGTAACTAGCTGAAATGGATATAAGAGGAAGAATGCCAGTAGGACTATTTCCTTTTAGAATCATAAAAATAGCTTCACAGAGATCTGTCATGTGACATCTTTTTACATTCCCCTTGGCATAATGATTCATTGGTGATCATTGCTTACTATTAGTTTCATAAACTTGAGTTGTGTAAAACATTTCTTGCCCAAGAAAAGCTAGAAGTAGCATCCTAACCCTGTTGAATTTTGGCGTTGCTGCACAATGAGTTGATTTTTCCTTTTTTTTTTTGAAGAAAAAAGATCAGATTTTGAAAATTTAATTCAGATTTCATTTTGTTTAAATCAGATTATTTTAATTTTAATCTAATAAAATTTAAAATCACATTTTAAAATAAGAATTTGTTTCTTTTGCTCAGGCCATCATAAGGTAGAAAAAGCTAAGAATCAATTTTTACATTCCCCTGCCACCTTTGTAATGCTAAACTAGCTTACCCCCCTTAAAGCACTGAACACTGCACAACCCCCACTTGCTCATTTACATTATATTATCTTACCTCATTTATAGATAGTGTTGAATATAAGCTTATGAATTCAACTGACCCTCCTCCTAACTCAAGTTATAGATCTACCAATGATAAGCTTGGTACAGATTCAGCTCCTCTGTCTGCATCAACAAACATCCCCTTCAGCTTCTGATTACTGTTATGATGAGGATCTAAGTATAAGCTATGCTTAGCAAAAATAAGTTGCAGAAATTTCTTGTTTAGATGAATAAGTTTTGAAGTGGCTTTTATTGCATGATTCTGTGAGTGTTGCTGGAGAAGTCAGAAGTGTTTCATAAAGTTTTTTTTTTTTTTTAAATGCAACTAGCTTGCATTTAAACTTGCAGGCTATTTACTTTTTTCTTTTTGGCTAAAGTAAAATATTTGATCTTATATAATGTGGATATTCTGAATCCAAATTTTCAATCTGTTTACTTCCATTACGTAAGGCTTTCTTGTGAGGTTTCTTTATATTCATTATTTTATTATGCAATGTCATCACAAACATTTTCATAATACTTTTTATTTAAAAAAATTAATTATAATAAATGTACACAATTTGTCGAATTTAGTTTTATAACTACTCTTTGTATATACAGAAATCATGCTGTTAGGAAAATAAAATAAATCTAAGGAGAAGTTAAGTTATTTCAATGAAAAAGTAAAAGCATATTTTCAGTAATTTTTTCTGATAACACAGTTAATATATATTAATTTCAACTATTATTTCAAGATAAAGTAACATTTGAAGAATACTCTGTGAAATTAAAAGAAAAAATTTATGAAGAAATGACACATTGAGAACATTTGAAGAACATTCTGAGAAATTTTCTTTAATTTTTATAAAGAAATGAGGCATTGACAGCATAGGCGGATTTAGGCCGAAATATTTGGGGGTGCAACAATAACAGGGATCTGGGGGGGGGGGGTATTCCCAGAATAACAAGGCAGTGGCGAAATCAGAAAATAATTTCAGTGGGAAACACACTTTTAAGTGTAAAAAACGCGATGTAAACCATATTTAGTAAGATTAAGAGATGGGTAATTCTTAACATTTCAAACTGCAGAAGAAAAAGTCTTAAACAAAAGTCGATATTAGAAGCAACGAGTGAATCCAGCTACTGGTTTGGAATGGGATTCACTCCCCAGAAAAAATTTGAAATAGTAGTTTTGAAAACGCAGTTTTACAGTTCTTGGTGATATTTTAGGGGCAAGAAAGATATGTGTGGTTAAAAAGCTATTTTTAGAAATTTTAGTCTTATAAATGTGATTATAGTCCATATTTATAGTTTGGGTTAGGAATAAGACTCACAGACTGTCGCCAATCGATTTTTTGAAAAGCAGATAGAAATACGTACCCACTCTCCTCCCCTACGCTACCTCTTTAAATTTTCATAATTGAAGCTCCAAAAATACTACGGAGGACAATTTTCAATGCTGTTACCGGACGGGGTGTTCTGGAGCTCTCCCCTGGAAATTTTTCGAAATTGAAGTCCTAAAAATGAAGTTCTTCTGCAATGCTCCATGGTATTAAAAAAAAAGGATCCTCCCACTTAAATATTTCGAAATAGTAGTTTTCAAAACAAAACTATTAACACTCTTTGATGGTATTAGAGAAAGTGGTTCGGAGATCCTTGTTCGAATATTTTCCAAAATTAAAGTCTTAAACACATGAGTGTAAGACCATATTTAGTAACGTTAGGGACACTGCAGTTTTCCAAAACTGAAGCTCCAAAAACGCAATTTTAAACGTATTTAGGTGATTAGAAGATCTTCCTTGGAAATTTTGTGAAAGTGAAGCCCAAGAAACGAAATTTGAGGCACTCTGTAATAAATTTGGCTGGAGAAAGGGCTTTGGAGAAGAAAAATTTTGAGGACTAATAGAAAAAATGAAAAAAAAGGGAGGGGGAGATATGAAAGAAAGAGGATTGTGCGAGGAGGGGGGAGGAGACACACAATTTGCGGCCAATAATCTGAAGCTGTTGAAAAATTTAAATGTCAATATTTATTTTCGAAAGAAATTAATATTTTTTCCCAACATTTTTTTTTTTCGTGAAATAACTGTGTTTTCCCAAAATGAGATCATTTCTTCTGTTCAATAATAAAGAATATGTTTTTAAAAACATCTACTCATCATTTTGTGGGGAGGGTCACCAGTCTTGTGCCCCCCTGGATGCACCACTGCAGCAAAATGTCCGGGAGTCCTCCTTCAAAAATGTTTGAAAATTTACCTTAAAAATGTTGGTTTTCGGTTGATTTTGGTGTAGATTTTATTGATAAAGTTTCTTGCAATAGCCATGTTTTTTATGGGGGGGGGGGGCCTTATTAGCCATTGTTGTTTCAAAATAGAAGAATTGGTGTTGATATACGAATAAATACCCAATTACAGAACATGCAATTATTCTCTAATAACACAGCATTGAACAAAAAATTGTTTGAGAAGTTTCTTTACTTTTATGAAATTATTTATTAGGTTTTTTTTCCCAAATGGATAAAATTACTTTAATTCTTAATATGAGCACAGTTATGTTTTTCTTACACTAGCGACGTGTGGTGATACACTGGATTCAAGTAAATTAATTAGTATAGCAGCTATGAATTTTTTCCCCCAACTGCGTTTCTGAGTGAAATACACTAAACTAATTTTTCCAAAACCCAACCAAAAATTTTGGGGGTGCGGCGCACCCCCTGGCACCCCCGTAAATCCGCCTATGATTGACAGTGACTTTCCAAAGAACTTCTCAAGACAAAAAGAAAAAAAAAATCATTGCAGACTCTTAAACCGAATCACTCTATTAGCTAAAATCAAAAAAAGAAAGTGATTCTATTGATTAATAAGTTTCTGTGTGCAAAATTATCTTTTTTTTTTTTTTAATTTTATGTCAACTTAATTTTAAAATAACAATTTTTTTTGTAAACTAATATTTTGACTTTTTAGTGCAGTAATAAAGCAAAAAACTAATTAAAGAATACAAACTAGTCATTATTACCAGCAGAAACTTATTAACTAATAAAATCATTTTTGCAGATAATCCAGTGATGAGTTATGAGAGGCACTGCAATGAAACTTTCCTTTGTCTGCAGAAAGATGTTATCAATGGCTCATTTGTATAACAATCAATATTTTATTTGCATTTTTCATTTTGGAAGTTATCCTAGGTACAGTTGATTCTAATTTTATATGAAAAGACTTTTATAAGTGTTAGATAACATCAGGCTCAGATCTATAAATTTTGCTCTAAACTTTTTGTGGTGGGGGGGACGCAAAAAATTAGGGCCCCTAACTGCCTACTGGATTTCTATGCCACTGAGAGCTATGATCTCTTTAGTACTGCCCCCCCCCCCCCCACCCTCTCTTGCGGGTATGTAGATCCGGGCCTGGATAACATTGGTAAGTGTGACACTTTTAAGACTTAAATGCTTTATGAGCAAAAAAAAAAAATAATTGTAAAATTACCAAAAATTACATGATTATAAATTTTTCATCTCTTGGAAACATTCTTATCCCTTCAAAAGTAATAAGATGCTTGATATTTTGTCACTTTAACTTGTTTTAGTAACAAGCAATGATAACTATTATGTAACCTTTACATAAATAAAACTCCTTCTTTTTTCTTAGTTTTTGCAACTGTCATTTTGCTTGAGCCATCAATTTCTGGGTCTCAATAGTGAAGAGATAATTTGTCTAAGACAACTTAGATTGAGAGCTTTATCCCTACAACTGATGGTGTTGATCAGAGGTAGCAATACCTCTGCATTAGGGCCCTGTGAAGCTTTTTTGGAACAAGTTGATTCTTTACAAAGGTATGGTCTTAACATCAATTCTTAATAATCTTTTCTTTCCTCTTTTCTAGATTTTTTTTTTCTTTTTTTTATAGCAGAAAATAAGACAAATGTTTAAAAGAGAACAAAAAAAGCTGTTAAATTTGATAAGTATATACATTTTTCATCATTTGACCTCCTGCACTCCAATACTTCTCTGCCTCAAATTTTCCACTCAGCGCCAGGCATCTCCTAATGTTAGATACTGTCCATTTCTTCATTTAACCCACAGAGTGAGGCAGTTTGGGTTGGTGAAAAAGCTAATACGATAGGGATATCTTACTAACAGGTCTTGTAATGCTCCTATATTCCTATAAATCTGAAAAAATCCTTATTTCCTGTATTTTGTAATTTCTGTTTCCTTGCATCTTCTATTCTATTTTTTCTTCTTGATCTTCAGACACCACAATTTACCTCGAAGAACATATATTTGGGAAATATACCATCGCCAAACATGTGATTCATCGAAAATTGTTTGCCTTGTTTGAGATTTTAATCCTTTTGCATCCCGTGAAAGTTTCAATTATTTTGGAAGTTTGTAGGTATTGCAACATATGCTCTTAAGTTGGCTCATTTTGTTTATTATTTCTTTCTTAACTTAAATTGAGTTGTTGGGTCAAAGCAAACAAGAAAATGCAATATAACACCTAGTCTTGAATTTAGGTGAAACTTGGCATGCTTCTTCCCCTTGTGTCATTAAAAAAGCATGCAAAAGATTTTGATGAATCTCAGATGGTTTAGGTTTTTCAACCTGTTGATGTTTTTGGGATGTCAAGATTTTTTCTGACCCGATGAAACTGCAATTTGTTCTGTTATGGGAGGCAAATTATTTTGTGTGAATAATTTAAAATATTTTAAAGTCTTCGTAACAGTTTTAATTTTTTTTTAGTGTTCACTTTTAAAGGGCAGTTTGCCTTTTAGCTGTCAAAACAAAATTTTTGCATGGTGTAAAAACTGGAATTTGTTTTTCACTTACTATACAATAAAGTTAATTTTAAAATGTTGATCAATTAAATGAAGTAAATTAATTAGCTTTTGTTAGAAAACATAAGCAAAAATGTTTCTCTTGTACCCCACCCATAACCATCAGCCAGATACTATAACAAAAACTTATTATTTTATTATTATAATTAAAATTATTTATTTATTACTTTGTTAAAATTAAATCAAAATTAACCATTCTCAAAATTTCTATGAAATGTGCATCAGGGCTTAAGCTGGGTTCAAAAGTTCTTTAGAATAAAAGCTAAACTTGGGGGGAAAAAGTTTTAGCAAAATGCTAAAATGTGTTACACAATATCATATCTTTCTAAATACCTCTTCTCCAGTTGAAAAAAAAATAATAATTTCATCTATGAAATCTTTAAAGAAATAAGTACAGCAGCCATTTTCTTCCAAATGTAAAATAAAAAATCTTGGATGTTGTTTACCATTAAGAAAACACATGTTTGGTTTTTAAAACATTGCAGTCCCCTCCTCTTAATAATGCAGTTATTGGGCGGGACATAATGCCGGATAGAACTAAGTATTGTTGAACTTAATAGTTAGTGGCGGCTCGTGGGAAGGGGCCCGGGCCCTCCTCACTTTTTTCAGACGATGTTTAACTTATTTATTTTCCTCTCTTTTTTTTTGTTTGTGCGTACATAATTGGAATTTTAAAATAATGAATTGTACCATATTTTCCTGCATATAACCTGTTGAAAAATTGTTAAATTAATGAGGTGTGGTTTATACGCTGCCGGGGATTATCTGTGTTTTTTCCCCTAGTGTTTTAAATTATGTTTTTAGTTTTTTTTTTTTTTTTTAATTTAGTTAACCTATTTTTATTTTAAAGTGAATACTGAGATGTATTTTCATTTATGTTAAAGTTAATTAATTTATAATTTTTACATATTTCTCCTATCACAATATTTTTGGACTTTTGTATTTTGGCTTTGCTAAAAAAAAAATAATAATAATTTTTTACTCATTCAAATAATTTGTTCTTAAAAAAGATTAGAAACAATATTACTATTAAAAATACTAGATTAATATTGCTTTTTAAAATTCATAACTATTTTGAAAAGCCATATGGTGAAAGTGCCTCCCTTGCAGCCCCTACCAATGCTGCAAGGGAGGCGTACTGCAGTGCCAGAAAGCTTACTGGACATAAACATGAGATTCATAATTTTCGTGATGTATTTTGTAGCTTTTCCTTATTTGATAAAATATTTTATTTTGAAAGTCAGTGGGTGAAAGTGCACCATCCTGACAGCAATCATGAACATAAACATGATATTATTATCTTTTGTGACTTACTTCTTAGCAGTTTTAAGTATTTTGTAGCTTTTCCTGTGTTTAAAATGAATTTAATTGTATTTATTTAACACAAATAAGGTGAGTGCACCCATGATCTGGGCCCCTCATTTTTTCAAGGCACTAGTCATGGCGGCTCGTGCCTTGAAAAAATGAATTGTTAATAGTAATTTAAACATCTTAGCTAAGACTTGAAAAGTTAAGTTGATTATCTCCATTCTTGTCTGCTCTCTTGGATCATACATTCTTTCTTTTTTTAATTAATTCACTTTTTATTTGAGCAAAAAAGTAAAAATGCTTTTTTTTTAATTACAATTGAGATAGTGTTTTTGCATTTTGCCAAGAATGCCATTGTAGTGGAAACACTGATGTGCATGTAGAACTGATAATTGATTTTATATATAGGTTCCAGGAAGAACAAGAACTCCATCCAGATAGTTTTACAACTGCATTATTCAGAGATTTGGATTTGCTTGAAGATCCTAAACCTGGAACTGTTGCTAGAGTTCTCCAGCCTTTGTTACAATCTTGTCCTTGCCCATCATTGCGCTTAAATGTGGACTCTTGTGGTGGGCTGGAAAGAGTGAAGCAAGCAAGTGCAATTATACATGAACCAGCAGCAGATTCTGAAAATGTTCATAAGTTTACAGCAGGACTAGTTTTGGGAATAACGATGGATGCAGAAATAGAAAATGTTGAAAATGTGAAAAATGTTAAAGTGAAGGTAAATTTTAATTGGTAATCAGTGGCGAGAATCCCTCCCAAACAACAATCCAAAAAAAAAAAAATATATATATATATATATATATATAGAAAAAAAATGAAAAGCTTTTTTTCTAAACAGAAAATAAAGATTCCTCTGAACAACAATGTTAATAACATATATTGCTTGTGTTTATATCTTAAAAAATATAGTTTTGAAGTCCGTCTCTGTTTGTTATTGGTTTGTTATCGAAGCAGGTTGTATCAAATTAAAAGGTATTTCATAACTGGCGAGTTAATTGTCTTTTTGAGTTATAGGATGTGTATATGGGGAAAGAACAGTTAATGTACCAGAGAAGTTTTTAACTATTTACTTAATCAGAGGTGATTGTATAAAGAGTTCAGTAGATATCACTCACTATTATAACAATACCCACTGTATGACATATTATTTTTCAAATTAAACTTGTGTTTAGGTTTCTTCTGGAAAAATCAGTAATTCTTGTGCTTTTGATGAATTGCATATTGTTTGTTCATTACTATTTTTTTTTCTTTAGTACCAACCCAGTTGAATGTTATGATAAGGGATTCTTGGAAAGGACAATACTATTCTCTCCTGCATTTTTTTTATTACGAAAACGATAGTGAAATTGTAAAAAATGTACCAAATAAGGTGCTGTAGTAATATCATTGAAAATCATAAAATGTGCTAATTGTTTTGTACTAGCTGTTTTTTAAAAATTTTATTTTCAATATGACTCTACTAACAAGGGGGAAATTTTCTTTAGGCTCATAATTTTATATGAAAAATCGACTGAAATGTTTGACAAACTTATTTTTTGAATGAAACTAACTTGGCATGTGATCACGTAGTTAGAAACACTTCCTTTCCCCTAGTGTCTGAGTTTAATTCATAATAAGGGAAAAAATAGACTGTCTTCCAAGCAATGTGGCACCTCATAGTAATTTTAAGGCTCATGTAATTAGAGAGCAAATATAAAATTAACATGATGCAAACAGAGTCTTCTGCGTCTAAAAAAAGGTTTATTCCTTCAAAGCTTAATTTTAAAAGAAAAAATCTTGTCCTGCACAAATCTCTGCATAATGTTGGTTCTGTTATTTTGTTTGCAATGTCATTTAATATACTTGATCTTTCACCCCTTTTTTTTTCCACTGTACTCTAACACAATACGTATCATATCTCACTATTAAGCTAAGGTAAAAGATCAGTTCTGTGCTGATAAAATAATGGGATTGATTTCTCATGCTTAATTCTATTATTTGTATGGCTGTAAATATCTCTCATGCATTATTGATATCAGAAAGTTACAAATTAACACAAAAGGTTTTAAAAATTGCAAATATTAATAAATTTATTTCAAACAGGTAAAATATCCTGATCAGCAAGTCCAGTTAATTCTACCAAGACTGGCAGATTTTAGATTGCAAGGTAATTTGCAATATCGCTTATACACTTCTGTCTTGCTTTCACACAGTGTTTGGTCAGGTAAGTGTATTTCCAAAATGTTGTTATCTTCCATTTATAACTTTGAGAAATTAATCCAATCTTACATAGTTTGTATTTAAAAAAGTTCATTGAATATTAATTTTGTCAGAATAAATATTAATGCCATTATAGATTAAACTACCCGGCATGCATTATGAAGCTTTGTAGTATACCAACTACATTGCACGGTTTACCTCGTAAAGAAAAGTTGTGGAACGTGAGGGATATTCAATAATCAGGCTTAAATAAAACATCAGAAAAATAGTATAAGACTTCCCAGCCACAAATAGAAACGAGCAATTTTATGACTCAAAATTTAAATTAAGATACCTATAGATTTTTTTAAATTCCAAATGCAGTCATTGTTATTAACAAGCATCAACGTTCCATTTTACGGCTGAAAAACTCCCTTTGTGAATTAAGCACCGAAAGTCCTCTGCAAAATTTGGCAAATATCCAATGTAAATTGGATTTGTTTATTTAAAAAACATACAAACACATAGAGCCATTTTCAAAAACATGTGTCCCTCGTATAACATTGTACTACACGGTTTCGATGTTCCTCGGAGCAAAATATGAGATTATTTATAACACAGATTCGATATTAACGCAATTTTAACAAATTGAATACCATTTTTGTTTCCATTCACTGTTAAATACCCCAGAAATTAACGTTAAGCTTAATTTAGCAAATGATAAAAAATATAGCAAGTTTTGTATATTTTATTGGAATGAAGTTTCAGCTATTATCAAATTTTGCTCCAAAAGGCTTGACTTAAATACAACATGTTACACATTGCCTAGATTTGGGTTATTTCCAAGTTATGTATTGTTTTGTTTCTGCATAACACAAAATAGGGTTTAGATACAACACATATTGGCCCGATTTTTGTCATGTAAATACTTACAAAATTAATAAAATAATTTAAATAAAGTCTTGTATAACCTGGTTTAGAAAAAGCATGGTACAGATAAATTATCATTTTAAAGTGCTTTTGCTGCTTGCTTTAAATATTATCCACACTCATCCATTCCAAAAAGAAAAAAATGCTGGAAAACAGTATTTTACATAATCATTCTAATATGATTTTTTTTTTTTTTTTTTGGCTGCAGTTTCGAAACATTATCAATTAAATTCTTTGGCTGAACGCTTGTCCTAAACAGGATTTTTTAAATGTGAACTTGATAATATTTATAAAATTTTATACACATAAATTATAAGTAATGTTAGTTCTACTAGATAATACTAATGAATTCCAAATTCAACAATCTGCAAATATTCTAAAAAACAATCTTTCATACACATTGTGAGTCAAAGCAACGTCATTGACTTCTTTTCTAGAGGAAAAAAACATTCTTAAGTGGTATTTGAATGATTAGGCACAGTATTAGGCTTTTCTAAGAGTTTTTTTTTTTTTTAGCAGTTCTGAATTTTATTCTTTAAAAGTTTTTTTCCACAATGAATTCTTGATAGAAAACATATTTCTGTATTGTAGCTAAATGTGCCATTGTGATGATTCTTTTACTTTAAAATTATTAGATTTTAGTTTCCCATAGTCAATAAAAAGAAACAAAACAATTACCTGTAAAGCTTTCTTTTTTTTATTGAAAAGATACAACACTATTTCAGTGACTTCTTCATATAAGAACCACTGGAACTGTAACAGTTGTCATACAGTTGTATAAGTTTTTGTAATCCAGTATCATAGAAGCCTACGGTCTGGGAATGTAGCCTGTATATCAGAACTGTCTACCAACATACAGTGAATTCCACAAAAAGTTTGCTAGTGAGGTATTTGCCCCCATTTATTTTATGACCCATGACATCCACCCGAAAAATTTCTGCCCAAGGATCATTTTCCCAGACATAGACCAATCATTTAAGGAATTCAGGAATTCTCTGGCTTGCCAAACATAATGTATTTTACATGAGTTTGTGTCAGGGTGGCGACAGGAACTGAGAAAAACATTTCTCTGGTTAAGTTCACCAAATTTCCCCCGATTTACTTTACCAATGATAATATTAATGGCTTCCTTTCTTTATCCTAGCTAAAAACTACTGTACACTAAATAAAATGCCATGTTTAAAACATTTTAAGCTGTTAATTAAAAATATATTTTGAAAAGATGCTCCTTTTTTTTTGGTAAAACAGTATATTAAATTACCTGCAGAGAATTATTATAGGAAATCTGAAACAAATACTTTACTTGCAGCAAATTGTTAAAAAAACAACTTCTAATAATCTGAGGTGATAACAAATAATACGATGGCAAAAAACAAAGTTGATTTTCATTCAACATTCAACTTTAGCAATTATATTAAAAACCCCCAAGTATTAATTTTAAAAACAAAATTTTTTTCTTGAAATCCTGATTACAGTACGCTAAATACTTCAAGACAATGAGTAAAGACAAATTAAGTCAATAATGACAGCATCCTCTTTGTCTGTAGAGTTGTTTATTTTACCTAGCATGGAGCGCATGGAAAAAAAATTCAAGCTACGTAAAATAAACAACTTTATAGACACAGAAGCAATCTTAGAAAGTTCATCCTGTGATCAATAAGTTAGGTTCAATACTTTGACCTTGAGGAAAAAGATGCATAAATATGGGGCAGTGTATAATCGCATCTCATTAATGTTTTTAAACTAATTGGCGGAAATTGCGTAGGAAAAATGGGTACTTAATTTTGCAAAGCAAAAAAAAAAATTTTTTTTTCTTCATTTAATCAATTTTTCCTGAATTTTTGTTATTTTTTCCAAATTCCCTGATATTTCTCTGATTAAGAAAGTTCCTCAACTTTTTCCTGATTTCTCGCCACCCTGTTGTGTGCATGTTTTTTTTTTTTTTTTTTCATATGATACACAATGAGTGTATATAGCCTTTGCCCTCAATCCTTGGAATCTTTCCAAATGACAGGCCTGGATATGAGGCCACCAAAACTTGCCTAGATGTATAACAAGTGTTAAGATTCTGGTTTCTTATGCTAAAGAAAATCTGTTTTGTGATTAAACGGCTACTGAACGTAAGGTATCCTTTAATCACTTAGCTACTCAACTGAAAACTTGAGTTTTGTGGCCTAAATTGTATTTGTTTATGTATTTCTTTACTTAGTATAAGTTTAAAGTCAACATTTTTGGAAAATATTTAACCAACAAAGATAATGTAAAAATTTCTGAATGATTAATGAATGAATGATTTCATTGCAGAGGCCTGCCATGTTGAAATGAGTCTTGTGCTAGATTTTAGCGATACTGAAACCAGTGCAAGAAACAGCCAGAAAAATACCTGGTGGTTCAAAGCTGAAGACAGTACTATTGAACTGTGCAAGCCTGTTAAAGTAAACATTTCTCCAAAGCCAGCAAAAAAAGGGTTTTAATTGTTTTTTTTTTTTTTGGATTCATTTGTAATTTTTTTCATCATTAAAGTTCAAAATGTTTGTTTTTAAAATGACACTTGACTAAAATGTTCAACAAAATGGCATAAAATTTATTTATAATACAATGAATATAATATTGGCTAGGTTTCTCCTAGAAATCTGAATAATAAAAAGTTGTCTGCTAAGCTTCT
This sequence comes from Uloborus diversus, assembly GCF_026930045.1. Lineage (NCBI taxonomy): Eukaryota > Metazoa > Arthropoda > Arachnida > Araneae > Uloboridae > Uloborus > Uloborus diversus. The sequence goes on from NC_072731.1 coordinate 200,776,500, forward strand.
ACAGTTTCATTTTTTACTTTAAAGGACTTTCAGATTCAATGGTAAAACTCTTCACTCGAGAAAACCAAAAACATGGAAAATTTGTGGGCAGTAAGTCAAAGTTTGAAACAGCTTCCTGGCCATTTCTGCAAACAGAAATTCATATTTTAGTGAATGTAAAAGATAAGTTAAATTCAAATTGACAGTTTCCTACAGCCACATCTTAAAGTTTTTTTTAAAATTTTGTAATGAATCAAAACAGAAATAAATAACAGGAAACTTTTTTTTTTAAACTTTAGTCTTCATACAGTTTTTTACATAAACCACAAGAATCTTCAAACAAAAAAAACTTAACTGTTTAAAAGGTTACAAATCAAAAGACGGAATTGTTCATTATTTTTAAAAGTTTATATTGATTGATTAAGAATAAAATATTAGAGTGTATGCAATATTCATAAGCATACCAACAAAATTCACAAGTAAAACTCGGTTGCAGTGATTTCATTAAATTATGGGACAATAATTTTACTTTATATTAAGTGAACAGTTTTATTAAAATTATTGTACAGATATTAAACAAAATTAAATACAAAACAGGCCTTATTTTTACACATTATATAAACTGATCACATAAATTATAATAAGATCTACAGTTAAAAGAAGGAGCTAGAGAAAATGATAGAAAAAAAATTACAAACCTGTAAATGATATGAATAGAATAACGATTCCAGTTTAGCTGACAGTTCAATCTTTTTTTGTAATTTTTCACTTCAAGCTCCTACAGGAAAGCAATTGATTGTAGATGTACTATATATATATATATATATATATATATATATATATATATTAAATGAAGTTTAAAATGCAATTTTCAATACCATTTTAACACATATCGATCATAAAAATTAAACTATGTTTGCTCTGAGAATAAGTAAATATTAAATGTTAATAAAGTGAAGGGCTTAAAAAAAAAAAAAAAAAAAAAAAAACTTGTATCTTTGTATATAAAAAGGATTATAAAATTGAACTCACAAGATGAAATGTTTGGTCTTCTGTTTCTGAAATATTTGCTTGCCTCTGACGCCTGTATCTGTAATTTGGTATTTGAGCACTACCAGTATCTGATTTAGGTTTTTTTACTACAGCCATTACAGTACTACCTACTAACTTGTAGCGACCATACATTACATTTGGGTATTTTGACTTTTGTTGGCGAAGCTTGTACAAAGATTGGTATGGATCATCTGGAGTAGTAAGCATCAGAATTACTCCTAAGAAGAAGCGAAGAAGTTTTTATTTATTCAGTCATGTAAAAAAAATATTCATTTTTCCAAACCAAGAGCATTAAATTCTATTGTTTAATATAAAAATTTCTAAATTTGAAAACTTTTACCTAAATTTCTTTTGCATGCAACCCTTAATGTTGTTAACAGATATAAAATTTTTGCTTGTTTTTCATGAAACTGCTAAGTTTTAAAAATCAAGCATTTAATTATTCTTTTCATTTGTTTTAAATACAATCTTGATTTAAAATAACTTACATTTTAAAACTGGCTTATCAGTTCGCTATTCACAAGTAGTTTTATATCCTTATTGCAGCAAATTTGAAGATTATTTTATTTTGGATATCCATTTTTAAAGTTAATTACTTTTATTCCAAATATTAGTGATTGAAAGAATATTATTTTGGATCTAAGATTTTGGGGAGGGAAAAATATACATATGCTGATATTACATACATATAATGCCAATAATACATACCATCTGGAAAAAATCGTAAGTATCTGTAATATTCAACTAGATAACAAGGCCTATAATTTGCATCTTGAAATGAAGATTCACCATACCTTACGTAAGTTGTTTTGCTGATATACACACCTAAACAAAACAAAGTATTTGTAAGCATTTAAATGACAATAAAAACAAACGTATCAGTAGAAAACATAAAAATAAGTTTTTCCTCTGAAGCACTAATGCACAATTTTTTTTTTTTTTTTTTTTTTTTTTTTTTAAGGTTGGTCATTTTCAAGGTTTGGTGATTTAAAGTACCTTAATAAAACCACAATTAAAATCATAATTTAGGTAAGTTTTTCAAATCATTAGTTAAAATGATCTATTTTTTTTAAAAAAAATCGATTTTGCATTTTCAGAATGTGGTGTTCAAAATTGCATTGGCTGTCTTGTCTGTGGGTGGGTAGATGGGTGGTAATAGAGTTAAATAATTTAGAACTCTACTTGTTCTTTCATAATCTTACAAATTAATTTAACTATTTCATTAAATATAATACAAACTAAAATATGTTTTTTTTTATTTAAAAGGAATACAAAACACATAAAACATATCTGGATAAAAGCACTATTGTTTGCTAAATGAGTAATATTGGAGTCAGAGGCCACAGCAGCAGAATTCATTTAACTCACTGGTTTTGAATTGAAGGGAACATAATTTCGAAATTCCTCCATTAATTCTTCTCTGCTGGAACCAGCAATTTCACATTTTAAAAAATAATATATGTAGACGTTCCTAGAGTCATTTCGATCCAGAAAGCTAATTGTAAATTAATGGATTTCTTTTACACCTTGTAATCAATGCAAAATGAAAGAGTTCACATGGTAGCACCAAAGCAGAATATTTGACTCTGTTCTGAAACATAAAATCATTTGACAAAAATTGTTCTACAAGTACTTCAAGCGTTGTACACACAAACAACCAACGTGACTTTTTCCACAAATCGGGAGCCCAAAATCAAAAGCGTTTCATACAAGAGGGGGGGGGGGGGAGTCCAGTTTTTAAAACTTCACTGTTGCTATTCATTTTTGTAGAACCTAAACCAACTGAGATACAAAAATTTATGAATTCCGCACCTAGATGTCAAACCACATTTCTTTTTTGGTTAATTTTACACGGCATGAAGAAGCAATTAAAGCAATTTCAATAAATAAATTACTAAAATAATAAATGAAATGTGTTGAATTAGGGTAGCATGTAATAAACTGCTTCAAAACTTTCTCAATAATAGAAATATTTTCAAGATGCGAAAGGACTGAAATCTCAAACAAGACACACAACTTTCGGTGATGGAAGTGTTTCAACGTTGGCATGTTTCCAAAACATACCTTTAGGGAGGAAATTGCAGTAACAAAGATCGATTGGGAAAAATAAGGGAAAGGGGAACCAAAAATGCTAGAAAAATCAGAAATTTTTTAGATTTAGAATGTAAAATTTTTGAAGAAAATCTGCCAATTTTCTACAAATATCTTCCAACTCAAGATAGAATTTTGCATAAATTTTGCAAATTTCTTTAAGTTCAAAGTAAATCTAAAGTTCCTGACTTATCAAATTCAAAATTTTTCACTAGCTTTCCGCCGAATCATCGTAATTTCCGAGAATTTTAGTATTCTTCCAATTTAAAGGAATCTGCAGAATTTTGTGCAAAATTCTATCTTGAGTTGGAAGATATTTGAAGAAAATCTGAGGCTTCTTCAGAAATTTCACAGAAAATTGATCTAAGTTTTCCTCTCACATTTGAACAGAATTCTTCTGCAGCTCTGTCATCTGTTCTGTGACGTATATTGCAAATTTAGTAGTATTCTGCTTTTGGGGCATACTAGTTTCTTGGCAAAGCCTCAATAATAATACAAACGGCATGTAGTATGAAAATGTGATCTTAACAGCATCTCTGAAATTATATAGTGCTTTACATTTAAATGACTTAAAGTATTTAAGATTTTTATGTCCACATTCAAAGTATATTAGTGCATAATATTTATATACCTAAGAGTAAATTAATTGACTTAGAGGAATCCTAAAGAACATTTAAAAATTAACTCATGAAAATTGTTATGAAAAATTGTATGGTGGGTGCGGTCAGTGAATGTTAGTGTTAAAAAAAAAAAAAAAAAAAACATATAGAATTCAGAATACACATCCTGAATAGTCCCTTAGTCCGTTCTATACTACCTTTTTTTTATTATTTCTTTAGGTGAAATTTTTGAGACTTTTAATATAGTTAAGATAATTGTTTCACACAAAAGGTTTTAGCTTTTAGTAGCATTCAAATTAATTTTTCATCTCTTGTACTTGGAGTGTACTGTAATTCTTGGTGTCTTAACTGTTAAATTTGATTTCAATCATGCATTACTTTTTAATTTACTTTATATTATGTGTCAAAAAAGTTTGAATTTATTAGTTAACTACAAAATAGATCACAAAAGTAAATTCAAAATATGTTACAAAATTTTGAACTTGGGGAAACTAAAATTTGAAGCACTCACCATTGAAAGACAAATGAGGACGTTGAATAAACATATCCCTCCAACTGCCATATTTATTTGGAGTATCAACATTTACATCCCATATCCTAAAAATATGCAAAAATAAAATTTTGATCTGATTTAAATATTTCCAAATTTTAAGTTTGTATAAAATCAGTAACAAATCATTCTTTCTTCTAAAATGACCAAAAGGAATGAATTTTTGGATTTGGAAAATTAACTAATTCAGTTAGCTACACAGTCAACTCCAGATTATCTGCGGATTAGAGTGGCATGGTAACTGCGGATAAGCGAATTCACGGATAAACCGCAAACTAGGTATAAACTATGCTAAGGGTATGCAATAACAAAAAAACAATCACACACGTTTAAAATATTGCTAAAACAATAACAGTGTATATAAAAATTGCATGTAAAAGCTAAAAAAGGACCGCTCATGATTGCAAATGAATCAGAGATATACGCGAGCAAATCGTGCAAACAGATTACCTGCAACAGATGAAACTAAGTTACACCAAAAACGCACAGTGGAGACTGAGAATGTTTTCAGCACTAGTACAGTCACTTGTTTATATACGTGTAGTGTAGATCAAAAATTCAGTAAGTGTGGCAGATCTAAAAACTAGCAAGTAGTGTAGATTTAAAAATCAGGTTTAACTAGTTAGATTTCAGTGACCTTGGATGTTTAAATGTCATGGAAGGGAAAAGGAAAGAAGAAATAGGAATTTCTAAAAAAATAGATTTTATACTTTTAATCATTGCCGATTTTTTTTTTTTTCTTTTTTGAAAGCGTAAAAGGCTGCGAGCAACTGGGAGTTTACTCTATATATCGACACAATAATATATATAGACTAATAGTCAGGGTGCCATTTCGAAAAGCGTATTCCGAGGTATGAATAAAATGTTTTGACTGTTTTTGATAGCTTATGTTATGTACCAGTGGCGTAGCTAGACCCGACTTTCGGGGGGGGGGGGGTTACTTCTTTTATATATATATATTTATATATATATATATATATATATATATATATATATATATATATATATATATATATATGTATAATCGCTTGGAATTTTTTCCTTTTCTTTTTTTTTCTTTCTCTTCTCTCTTCTTTTTCTCTTTTTTTTTTGAGACTAACTTTTCGGGGGGGGGGGGGTTTGTCCCCAAAACCCCTCCCCTTAGCTACGCCCCTGTTATGTACATTTCAGATCCGATTGATGCCACTTTGCCAGAGTTGAGCATTTTGAGTAATTTAAGATGGCATCCAAGATGGCCCCAGAACGTTGAAAATTTTGTTATGAAGCAACATTAACTTTTAATATATTATTATACGGTCGAACCCGCTATAGTGGACTGTATACGTACCCAGGGTTGTCCTAAAAAATGATTGTGACTGGGCGAGTATTCTTCGGCCCCCCCCCCCCTTCCCCCACCAAACACTTTTTTTATAGAGTAAGATGAACATTTAAAGGCCTTCTTTTAAAACCCCGAAAATCGCATTAACAAGCTGTTTAGAGCTTGTAATCGTGTGATAGAAAAGTACCGAACGTTATCATAACTTAATTTTTAAACATAGATGAACAAGTAATCTTAAATGTATGTGTATTTTACGAAAGCAAATCTAATTTTTTCGAGCATTTAAAAATTATTTTTGATAAAAAAAATAATGATACTAATATTTTAGAAACTAAATTACAATGCATCAAAAATTTAGTTTATGGCCTCTTCTCATATTTTAGTGCCCGGGGGCATCGCCCCGCTCGCCCATCCCTTCCGATGGCCATGTGTGCACCCAGCAGTTAGTTCACTAAAACAGATGGTTTACTATAACCAAATCAGTATTTCCTTGCATTCCATTATCTTCAATATATTTGATAATTCGAAACTTTTCCTCAATGGAAAATGTTTTGCATTTTACAGAATTCAAAATTTATACATATACTAGCTGCGTGCCCGGCGTTGCACGGGCTACCTAAAAAATGTAAGAGCAGTCCAGTTGATGCGTTTGTAGTACACTGACACTAGTTTCTAACGCGTTAAGGAATAAATAAATGCGCGTAAAGCAAGGTTTGCAAAACACCAGTAAAACATATTTTTGCCAAAACACCTCATCAACGTTAATAATCGTTATCAATGATACAAGTTATGAGTACATTTTCAGTCAGCACAAAAGGGGAAAATATATGCATTATCAACTATAATCTTTACTCACGTTAAACTGAATTACATCTGATAGACTATATCGGAAATATTTATGCACAATAACAATCCGCTTTTTACATAAAATAGTCTACTACCCGGCGTTGCCCGGGTGTTTATTAATGCAACATACCACTCAGATAAATATTTGGATGGATTCTATCCACATGGTCGTAAAAGAATTACATCAATCCGTTTTCCAGGTACAAACCCTCAAAGAACTCAAATAACTTGTAAATCACTCATTTACTTTACGACGTGCACGGTCCTCCTCGAAAATGAAAGTTATGTCATGTGACGCGTATTTAACAATCAGGCTTGAACCAAAAAAAAAAGTCACTGAAATTTTGCGGCAGACTGCGGAAAACCCCAAAAAGTAAACATTTTAAATCCCCTGATTACAGGAAAAGCCTCAAAATAAAAACAAGAATTTTACCTGTTCATATTCGAGAAAAAAAATGGCAACAGATCTTTCATCTCAATGATTTTCTTCACCCGCTATACATTTTAATAAAAGCATTGTTATGGAAAGTTGAGATGAAGCACTGAATAATAATTTGAATGGAGGAAAGCCTTCGAAAAATAGGGATTTGATTTTGAAATCTAAGAGTCATAATTAATAGTTTTTAATTGCTATCTCCGCTAATTATTATCGGAGGATTATGTTAAATAGCCAAACATGAAGACGGGAAGATGACGAATCCATCGATACCTGGTTCGATGGTCAGTTCACTGTCGTTCGGGAGAAGAAGCTTGGACATAGATAGATAGATAGATAGATACTCAGATTTTATATGTATAAGATTGTCTGAAATCGATTCTAAGATAATGAAGAGAGTTACTGTAAAAACGGGGAAATTCATAGACTGTTCTACTTTCTGATTTTCAAGGGTTGAATTGAGGGAACAAAAGGATTCTGACAAATTGCCTTTACACAAAGAAGAAAGTAACAGAATAATCAGTCGTGATGTTGTACATAGGGAGAAGTTAAGGAAAAAACTGGAATTGTGTATACAGCTTTTAAATCCATAAGAGCATTCTCAAGGATTGGTAAACATTGTATCTGGAAAAATTGTAGCAGATAAATCAGTTAATGTGGACAAAGCTTATGAAATGGCTAAGATAGCAGTACATAATTTTCAAGAAAGTCTCCCAAGTGGATTTCATGTCAGTCAAAAAAAAAAAAAATTGTTGTACGCATGGATGAGGATAAAGAGAGTGTCAAAATTCCAATTGCATTACAGATGGACGTTTCTCTTTTTTATTCCAAAATCATTGCTCTCCAAGCGTACAGAGATATAAAAATGACTGTTGTCTTAAAATACGAAACTTTGTTCTGTTCCTCCATATATGTTTAAAGAACATGAGAGAGGTTGTTGGTATGTCTACTTTAATGAACACTATGAGTATATCGCAATCTAATAGAAGAAGTAAGCCACCGACACTAATAATCGTTGACAGTTGTACTTTACTGTGGGTTGTGCATTGGCCTGTAGGAGAGTGTGTATGATTTCCTGAAAAATTTCCTTGAAAACATCACTGACATGTTGAAAGACGCTCATGTCCACCTGGTATTTGACAGATACTATGACTACAGCATCAAAAGTGCAACAAGAGCCAGTCGTGGGAAGAAAGTATCAAGGAAGTTTGTGCTAACTGAAACGACACCACTTCCCCCACAAAATATAACGCTGCCTAATTACGACTCCAAGCGCCAATTGATATGCAACTTTTATGTAACTTCATTTCTACAAATGTTTGTAATGTCCCATTTGAGAACCGTTTGGTTGTTACTGGACAAAATACTAAGCCATTTCAAGTACATAGGGGCAACTTCAGTCAGAGAACTGATTTAAAAACAAAACACGAAGAAGCAGACATTATAATGATCCAGCAGCTAGCATCTGAAACTAAAATGAAAGAAAATTAAACTGTTCATGTTATATGTGATGACACTGATGTATTCATGTTACTGTTATACTTCTACCATCGACTAGGTATGAAAAATGAAATCTGTATTGTATCATTAAAATCAGGAAGGGCATCAGTAGACATCAAAGAAACAGTTTCAAAATACAAAGATATAATTTTAAGTTTGCTGGCTGCTCATGCCTTGTCTGGCTGTGATTCTGTAGCTCCATTCTATGGGATAGGAAAGAAAATAGTTCTGAAGTGTCTTCAGGCTGGTAAACAGTTACGAAAATTGGGCCATAAAGAGAGTTGTATGACAGAGGTAATTAAAGAATGCACAGCATTTATTGTTTCTTGTTATGGTGTTGAAGGTGCTACTAATATGACAGAAGTAAGAATTTCTCTTTGGGCAAAAAAAATTGGTCAAGCACAGCTACGAGCTACTTCATTTGCTTTATTACCACCCAACAGGGACTGCTTTGCCGAAAATGTAAAACGGGCTCACTTTCAAACTATTTTGTGGTTATCTGCAAACAGTCCATTATTTCTTCACCCAGATCCAACATCATTTGGTTGGCAAAAAGATGAATTCAACAAAGAGTTTCCCCCCCCCCCCCCTTACCATTCCATAAAACACTCCAATTGCTCCAGACTACATTATAGCAATGACGAAGTGTTCATGCCGATCTGAACAATCCTGCATAACTATGAGATGTAGCTGTAAGGCAAATAATATTTCGTGTAGTATAATGTGTCAATGCTTACATGAAGGGAAAAGGTGCTGAAATCCAAAAACCAATATAGCTGGCATTGAAAAATGAGAGACTCTGAAGAAGAATTTTAGCTTGATTTGTACTTCACAACTATGTAACCTTGAGCTCAGGTAACGATATCATATATATCTGTTTTATATCAACTTCACTACTATCTTTTAAACTGCAACTTTAGAAACTAATCCTTAATGTTAACATTTAAAACATAGTTCCTTGGTTTCTTATTCAAAGCATTACAATACATTTTTGTCAACTTGATTCAATAAAGCTTTAAGTCAACATGCTTGCATGCATTTTTCACCAAAAATGACGTTGTATTCTGATTCCTTGACCTAAAAAACATATAAAAAGAAATATCACATGATAAAATCGCTCCAAAACTAAATTTTCACCTTTTTGAGCGCCATCTTGGACGCCATCTTGAATTACTCAAATTGCTCAAATCTGGCAGAGTGGCATCAACCGGATATAAAATCTACACAAGATAAGCATTCAAAAACAGTGAAAAAATTTTATTCATACCTCAAAACAAGGTTACCCTTTTTTTTGAGCATTTGGTGCCCAGACTATAAAGATAACAGTGCCTGTTTGTCAATTTGCATTTTCTGTAGCATACTGTCTTGAAATTTTGCAAAAAAAAAAAAAAAAACTTGGGATTCTGAGATTATGCTTGCAGCTTTTTTCAATGCCAATTCAATATCTTCATGTAAATAAATTGTTTATTAACAATGACTCATCAATGCACTCTTCAAATATCATATACAGTCCACTTTACAAAAATACAGTCGGACCTCCATATATCAAAGTAGCAAATTGCCGGAAAAAAATTCGATATATAGAAATTTCGATATATAGAAACTCTTATTTTATCATAAAAATCTCCTAAAACATTAAAATTAAAGCTAATTTTCGTGCATGAAACCCAATTTCTAATTTATACGAGCATCGGATTAAACGAAAGTTAATAACTGAAAAATTAACAGAAATTACATTTTTATGCCTTCATACTTCTTCATTCTTCCGCAGTTCAACTTGATTCGCAACATGAGGGGATTTTCGCTTTGACAGTGTAATCGAGAAAAAAGTAAAAAATCAATCTACTTAACTTGAATGATTTTTACTGAAGCTAAAAAGACTAGGAATGATAATCAACAGACAAAACGGATAACGTGAAACTGATTTTACAGTGTTACTGGTTTCCACTAAGATTTGAAATAAACCTGAGGGAATCTAAGAACTACAGAATGGAACAACGACCTATGTACACACCCCTCAAATCCAGATTTCTTATGAGTTTCTTAGCAACCTTTAGTAAACATAATTTTCTCCCCTAACCTTCATTTTTCATGAGACAAACAGTCTTAAGTGGAAAAAAAAAATCTACGAATGTCTCAAAAAAATTCGATATATAGAGATTTTTTCGATATATAGAAACAATTTCTCTATGTAATGAACATTGAAATTTGCTGGGATTTCGATATATAGAAAATTTTGATATGTGGAAGTTCGATATATGGAGGCTCGACTGTATATTATTATCCTGAGCCAAGCAATAGTTATCCCTGAGACTAGCAGTAGTTTTTCCCGAGCCAAGCAGTATCAATAATAAAACACAAATAGGCAACATGTTTGAGATTTCAATCTTTTCATATCCTGCTGATATTTAAATTATTTTAAATGATAGAAGGCATTTTGATACATGCAAGCTTAGGACCCCTAATGTTATAACTTCTTTTTAAATTATTATTATTGTGCATTAAATTTTAGTATTTGATAAAGTTGTGGTAGTTGCTTTTCTTTTTCCTTTGAAGATCCTTTTCTTTTGGAAATTTATTTTTAGATTAGTACTTTCTTTCAATATTTTTAGTGATTGAAAGAATATTAGGGGACAAAAAATTAATTGGTTCATATATAAATTTTTAAATGAAAAATTCTTGTGTGGCTTGTACGATATCGAAAAATCAGCATCATTTATCGACAAAATGCCATCTGCCCAACGAATGTTTGGAAAACTTTTCCACGAAACCCTTTATCCCCTCAAAGTCTAGGAAAAAAGTGTGTAGAGACATTGGAATGCTGTAGATAGGAGAAGATGACTGGAGTGAGTAGGAGGGACCATTCAAGAGAGAGTTTTGTTTCCCCTGCTGTTGGTCCCTATTCATGCTTTGTGGATTGAGGGTGACAGCTTTTAGATAAGGGTCAAGGTCAATAGAGATGGCTTTTAGCAATGCATATAAATTTCGAAGTCAGGTCCCCCATAGTGTCACATGTCCGTTGTAAGCACATGTCCATTTTTCACCAGCAAATCACTGGAAATTATCTCATTCCAGCCTTTTTTCACTTTTTTTTACTGAAATTTTAACAAATAATTTCCTAATTTCTAACTAATTACATTAATTTTATATGACTAAACTTAATGAAAACATCATAACTGCATCAAGTGATATAGTTTTGAAAACATTATATTTTAGAATTGTTTTTTTGTTATAAGTTTATGAACCAGTTATAAGGTCACATTCTCGAAGTCCCGAGGGGTGACAGAGGTACCGAGTATATTGAGGTCCAACTGTATTTAGAAAATTCTTGCAGAAGTCATGAATTGGAAAACTCCAAATGTAGCATAACCCTGAACATAAAAAAACATTAGGAAAGTAGGAACAAATGTTAAGTAGGAAAAGTAAGAGCAGTATAATCCCCGAGTTCATACAAGAAGTTTGAAAATGTAAAGAACAGGATTAATGATTGGTCGTAAAATCATAAATGTTTACATATGAACGCGCATAAAATAATCATTTACTGCAATTTAATTTTTCATCGCAATTAACCAAAGGTAAATATGAACTTAAGAGCTAACCTTAAACAAATAGACTTCCATATTTCAGGATCTCTGGCACAAACATAAAAACCTCGACATACCTAAGAAAAAAATACAATGAATTTGACTATCATTTGAAAACACACTGAAAACAAAAATTAGGCAATATAATACACAGAATTTTTGAAACATTGAAATGGTCTTATTAACTTTACTTTTAATCTAAAATAAAGTTCAAATTCTCTAGAATCTCCCACAAATTACATATCTAATCCAAAATATATTGAGCATAATGATAGAAAGTTAAACATAAAACTAAATAAAATTAAAACTGAAGCAAAGCAATCATTCAGCAGAACAGATAATCATAAAAGAGTTAGATTTTGTTCAGAAAACAAAAGTCAGAATGACAAAGAGCTCTTAATTTTATTATTCACAAAGAAACAAGCAAATTTGATTACCCTTGATATTTGTTCCAAAGAAAATACATCAAGATCTTGTCCTACTACCCATCGTAAAATATACATAAAAATTTCAAATGGAAGGTCTGAGAAATGGCTAGCCTAAGTATAACAAAAGAAAACAATTTTTAAAATTGCAATTTAAACACAACTCATTATAAATCATTAAAAACATAAAAACTCATTTCACATAAGCTATTCTTCTTTTAGACATTTTTATTTACTGCAGGCATACATTTATTTATAAAACCTTATGAGCTACAGTAATTGCAACTAGAGGTATACAATGTACAGTCAGAGCTTGATACAAGGTCACTTATCTTGAGTCCCGGCTCATTGAACAGGACTTCTAAGTTATGGATAATCAGATTAATAGTAGGTTTTAAACACCATAATCACTTATAAGCAGGGCTGCGGAGTCGGAAAGAAAATGGCCGACTCCGACCCCGACTCCTAGATTTTGAAACGCCCGACTCCGACTCCAACTCCGACTCCGAATTTGTTTTAATTTCTTTAATTGTATTTTTCAACTCCCTCTCTCCATTCAAGGGAAGGGAGAAAACCTCTTAACACAGATTGAAATATTAATTCCTTTTTATGAAAATTTCGCATTTTGTTTTTTATTGTAAACCCAAGACGCCATACAACGTTAGAAATTCAATTTAAAAATCAAACTTTCCAATAGTTACGAGTTAAAAAGTGAGATGACTTAAAAATCCCTTTTAGAAATTTTAAAAAGGATTATCTGTAATTTTCCCCCCTTTAATGTTTAACAAATAGATATTGATCAAATCGTGTGCTTTCAATTTTTGAAAGCTGTAACTTGAGAAAAAAAAACCTTTTTATCTATATCCAAGTTCTTGAGAGGGGGTGGTTTGCCCCGGGTGACACCCATCTGGTAGATGACACCCAAAGTTAATTTCAGAGTTTATAAAAAAATATAAATACGTACTTTAATTCTGAAAATTTTCACGAATATATTTTAAATTATATTTCATCAATAAAATTTCAACGAAAATAGGGCACATATACGTCAGGAGCTAATATTACATAAAACGTATACAAATTTGTACGAATAGCTTTTACTATACCTATATTTCTTCTTCGCTAAATTTTTAATTTAAATTTTATTGGCTGCTTTAGAATTAACCTAAATATGAAGATTTTAAGATTAACTGCAATTCTTGAGTGTTGTAATCAAGAAATCATTTACTTATTTTGTTCCATACTTTTTAGTGAGAACCAAGCTTACAGAAATAGTCTTAATAAAGAAAAAAAACATTAGATTATTTCATCGAATCTTTTGGATTCGTGCTTTCGCGCCAGAACTTCTTTGAATTTGCCGATCAACTTAAACGTTTCAACCTTAACTACGGGCGTCGACTTACTAATTTGTTACGTTTCTTTTACCATTTTATAAGTGAGATCGAACAAAACACTATATTTCATTTTTATTTGAAAATGATTACTTGAAAATGTTAGGCAACAAAACCGTTTGCTGACAGTTGCTATTAGTTAAGTTAAAAAGCAAGCAAACTAGGGGACGGCTACAGAAAGTTCGGTAAGCATTCAAGCTAGCTAATTGCCATAATGGCAGTTATTTTCTCATTAGTATCTTTTTATACATGTAATCAAACCAATTGGTAATCACTTTTTAAAAAATGCAAGGAGAGTCAGTGAAAAGGAAAGAAAAAAAGAAGCCCGGAGTCGGAGTCGGCATGTTTTCTAACGACTCCGACTCCGACTCCTTTATCCCAAAATCAGTCCGACTCCGACACTCCGACTCCACAGCCCTGCTTATAAGGTGACTTTTGCGTGACTTTATTAGAGAATTTCCCAAATTGAAGAAGGCCAAAGATCAAGTAAAAAAGAATTATTCACTTTTTTGTATTTCCTACTATTGTAGTTGGTCAACTATTAATCTTACAGGGTGGCGACAGGAACTGTGAAAAAAAGTTCCCTGACTTTTCCCTGATTTCCCTGATTAAGTTCACCAAATTTCCCTGATTTACATTACCAATAATAATGGTTTTCTTTCTTTGCTCTACTTGAAATCCATTGTATGTTTGTATAAAATGCAGTATTGTAAACATATCAAGTCCATTTTTTTGAAAAAAAAAAACCCCTACGAAACAGTATATTAAATTTTTCTACATGGAAAGATTACAGAAAATTAGAAAAAAAAAAAAACTTTACTTCCAGAAACCATTTAGCATAAGAATTTTAAGAAACTATTAAAATTACTCTTAAAAACATGTGTATTTATGATAGAACTAAAAAGTAATTGAAATTATTTTGAACTAAGTTTCCAAACAGTATAATAATTGTTGCAATAATAACAAGTAATAGTGAAAGAATAGAAGTAATGTAGTTATTCTTATATAATTAATTGACATATTTATGCAAAACAGATGAAACCATTTGACATACATTAATAGGGAGCTTTTCTCTAATCAAGAACATAGGTTTTAATGAATGAATACAGCATTTTAACAATAAAAAATAAAGATATTTAAAGTAAGAAAAAACAACGTCAAAAAAGCACAAATTGCCGATTTCAGCAGACACGTGTTTTGGCATTTCAGGGAACGCCTTTCTCAATGCAAAATGTAATGAGCTTATGGACAAAAGACACTGGGCAATGGAATAAAGTCAAGGAGCTAAGGCATTAATGAAGGTTTCCTCTTTGCCTGTATGGTTGTTTATTTTACGTAGCATTGAAAGCGTAAATGGAAATTACATGCTAGGTAAAATAAACAACCTAACAGACACAGAAGCAATCTTAGGAAGTTCATCCTGTGGTTAATAAGTAAGATTCAATACTTTGACAATGAGGAAAAAAGATGCACAAATGCGGCAGTTTACAATCGCACCTCATTAATTTTACTTTTTTTTTTGAACAGATAATTGGCGGAAAATTCGTAGGGAATTAAAGTACTTAATTTTGTAAAGCAAAAAAAAAATTTTTTTCTTCATAAAATCAATTTTCTCTGATTTTTTGTAATTTTTTCAAAATTCCCTGACTTTTCCCTGATTAATAAAGTTCCCTGACTTTTCCCTGATTTCCCTGATCTGTTGCCACCCTGTCTTAAGAATGATAAAGTGAGAAATTGTGATATTAAATACAGTTGACCCTTGTTTTACTTGGGGGCTATGTTCCATGAAAATGCTACATTTGGCTGTCATTAATTAATATCTATAGTTCTTTGTAGGCCATTCTTGAATGTAGGTGTCTTTATAAACCAGGATTTCAAGTTTAGTCAACAGTGCAGCATTGCAATTAACAAAGTCAACAGAATGTTTGGGTTTACAAATAGATCTATTTCAAACAAATCTAAATTCTTCTGCCTCTATATAGGAGTTTGGTAAAACAAGACCTCATTTGAAGTATGCTGTTCAGTTTTGGCCTTCTTATCTCAGAAAGATACAGTGAAGCACCTGCACCGTTCATAAACCACCAAAATCACCGATGTTTCTCTTGTATATGTTTTTATCAATTATACATTTTTTAAATTAGTCCCTGCATAGTCTAATACACATTAACCTATACCTATTACACGTTTTTACATTTGTAAGCTTTTTTTCACAGTCCCTTTAAAAACAGATAAACGGTGCTTCACTGTATTTCTTTATTGGAAAGGGTTCAAAGAAGGACTACTAAACTATAGTTGGGGCAAACCTAGCCTGGCAGCATCGTAATGCTGTGATTAGGACCTGGGTAGCCTTCGCAATGCTGCCAGGTTACGTTCGCCCCAACTACGGCAAGGGGACTTCAGATGTAGATTATGATACCGCACACATTTACCAGGCTTAATATGTATAGCCTGGAGCAAAGGAGACCCAGAGGGGAAATGATTCAGTTGTTTAAATTTATCAAAACGAAAGATGTTGATGGGTTAAATGTTTGCATGGAAAGCAGGATGAGGGGTCATTGTTTTAAGCTATTCACCTCAGGCTAATCTAAAAAGTAGGAAAAATTATTACTTTAGTAGGGTTGTGGGCATTTGGAACAGCTTACCAGAAGAGGCGGTAATGAGCAAGGGGGTGAATAGCTTTTAAGAGGGCCATTGATCTTCATTGGGGACTAATTAATTGACTAGGACCAGCCTAGCTGGGGCCAGAGCCTGTTGTTGGTCATCACATTTGTATTTGTAAATCCGTCAGATGCTTAGTTGAAAGTTTATTTTTACTCAATAAATTCATATTGTTGATTATCATGACTTTTTCAATATATCGTCATTTTTCTTTGTTATCCGGACTTTCACAATATTCAGAATGCATTTTATACTGGAAAAATGATAAAAAAATAACTTACATTCGCAATAACTTAAGCTTATATGGTGAATTCAGGAATACTGTATTTCTGCCTTAGCCCTGGCTGTAGGGCGGTAACTTACTGAAATTACCATGCCTTGCCTTCAATCTTTAAGTTGAACCAAACCATTGTTTTGGTAACTTGTCTGGTTAGTGCTAATTCCATATTAGCTACCAGTTTGTTTGGCACTCTTGGCTTCCTTAAGAGGTTTTCCACCTCCAGCTCAGTCACTTCCTAAGCCGGGCTGATGAGTGCTAATAAGCATGAAACTGCAGTCCTCGGCTGGAATGACTGAGTTGGCGGTGTATTTCATACAGATTAAAGGTAGCAACAGTTAAAAAAGCCTTTAACGTTCAGACGAATAGGAATATTTTTAGGATGCAAAAGGATTTGAATCTCAAAGTCAGTTCGCCAATGTCAGCCCTACACGAGTTTAACATTGCTGTGTTTCCAAAACAATTTATTTTTCAATTTTCCCGAGTTTGAAGTGATAAACTTTAAACTCCAAGAAATATGTTTATAGGTTATACTTCAACACCTCTACATCTTTGGTCACGATCAACCAAGGAAAAGGCGGAAATCTTTCATGTCTGGTTATACAAGAGATTCCTAACAGGAGGTCTGGCAGACTGGCCACAGTCTGCAGGAAAACTACTGGTTCTAAGAGATTTTCACTCGTCCACCTTAAAAAAAATTCCTTTTTCAAAAAAAGGAAACACCATAAATAATAGAAAATAAATATTTTATGCGACATCTTTTGGTTGAATTTTATGATTAATTTTTCTGCTTTTCTATGATTTTTCAGCAGTAAGACGCAAAAGGATTAAGTGGACATTTTAATGTTTTGATTAAAACGTGTTTAAAGTTGCAGTCTTAGGTAGGCTTTCATTGAAAAGTTTTCCTAAATCATGCTGTATGGCAACGCCTACTAGGACTACTAGTACTATCTTTTGCCCAAAGACAAAGGAAAAGTTCATCTACCACTGGTACTGGTTATCTCCAACGTTTCAATTTTGGAACTTACATCCCTTTGCTTCTCACTGTCTAGTTTCTGAGCAATTATCATGCTTCCAAATTACTTTTGAACACTATAATTAAACAATCATCATCTTATTATAATAAGAAATTACACACTTAGTTTTACTTACCATTTGCTCATGTTTTGGCAAACAAGAACTAAAGTTAGAAGATTTAGAAGCTAGCATCTGAAATTTACAAACAAGATTGTCCACTTCATCTTCACTCTCAGATGAATTTCCATCATAAGCACTATTGAGTAATATTCATTAACAAACACAATGATAAAGATTTTAAAAATATGACTTAGAAAGAGTAAAACAATCAAATTTCCTTATTTTAAGTATATAAAACAGAATTCAAAAACAGTTTTGAAATGAAGCAACTCAAACAAAGTTTTATTCCATCACATTCGTGAATTATGTTATTTATTCATGCACAATTACAGTAAAATATTTTTCACAACTTATAAAGTCATTCAAAATTCAATTCAAGTAAAACCTATTGTCATATTTTGTTCTTTGCTCTTTAGTTTAATGTCAGCAAAATTTCTCAATAATGAACAATAAAGGAAGATTACACTTGGCATGTAGCAAACTCTTTTTATTGAAATTGGTTGATTAAACGAGGAAGCTGCTTTAAACATAGATGCATGGGCGAGATTAAAGCAACCAACATATGAACTGAGTCAGAAGTTTATACAGACCAGTTTCAACCCGTGTACACTCAGTTTCTGCGCATAGAGCCTAAGGCAGCCAGTGAATGTGCAAGGAGAATCTGTAATATTTCTACTCCTCTTGAATTTGGCGAATGGCATATGTGTTTAGCACGTATGCAGATTAAGAAGATTGCACAGTATCATTCTTCCTAGATCATGCTTGTTTGGAAATTTTTTTTAGTTTGACTAGGTTTTTTTTAGCATAATTAACACACACACACAAAAAAAGAAAAAGCTTTAGTGAAATTAGAATTCAAAATTACCACTAAACTACAATGAATTCAGAAAACATATCCATATTGTTGTTCTTTAATCTAAAAAAAAAAAAAGATAAAAACCTTTTTAGAGAAAAATTACTTTTATTACTTCAACAGTCTCAAATTTAAAGCAAGCTTCCTTGTGTTTTTCAAGGGGTAGAAGAGAAGTGCAATATATCTGAATGAGCAATCAACATGTAACAGAAATTGTAAGCACCTAGAGGGCAAAATTTAATCTATACACTGACAGTCAGAATTTTTCATATTTTTTTTTCATTTAAGTTCTCACTAAAAGTTGATCCCTACCGAGAATACAAAGATTAACCAAAACTTTTATTAACCTCTTATGATGGAGAAGGAGCACAAAAAATGAATTTTAAAATTCAAGTGAATGGCATAAAATCTCAAGCAGCTGAGAAATGCACTTTTGTAATAAATTTGCATAAGTTAGGCTACTACTGTACATTATTTTTATAAGGCAATTTAGAGATGTTTTAGTACATCCAATAATTCTATTGAATGATCTGAATTTTTAAAAAAAATTTAATCTGACTTATAATCTGCAAATGTATCTATGCATACAAATTTTTGAAACATCTAAGAAAAATTACCTTGACTCATCTGATTCATCAGAGAAATCTATAAAAAGTAATTACAAAAAATAAATAATTAAGAACATACAAATTCAATAAGTGAAAGTTAAATGATAGAAGTTAGGTACCTGTATATTCAAGGGAATTTTCCTCAATTCTAAATTCTATGTCAGGCACAAGCTGTATAGCTCGACGATAAAATGATATAGCTATGAAAAATATTTAAATTAATATCAAATTTTAATAAATTCAACAAAAATATATTCCCACAACTAAGAACAATGTATTGATTTGAGAAAAGCGCAATTTTAACAAATTATTCTTTTAGTCCTAATTTCATGCATTTAAAAATAGCTGAACCAGTCGAGCACCTGCACTATAGTATCTACTTTGGGGAAAAAAATAGCAATAGAATTTACTATACCTATACACAGTTATATGTACAGGGTTAATACTCTATTTGGATGAAAAAAATTCTGACTTTTCCAAGACTTTTTCATGACTTCATAAAAATTTTCATGACCTTGTTACATGAAGAGAATTCAAATATTTAATATCAAATTGCCAATTTTTGGAAATGAGCATTAGCAAAACTTCTACATGAATGCCCCTCACCCCTACTAATCACTTACTTGTGATTGAAAAAATATCAGTGTACACCTAAAAAACTAAACTATTCTTATTTGTCTTCATCATATAAATTTAAGTACAGTAAAAATAGTGAATTTAATATAATGATGCTTAAATGTCTAATAATTAAAAAAAAAAGGCAGAATGATAATGAATCGGACAAAGGTTGAATGAGTCATTACTAAGTTCCAATAAATTTGCTTCAAAAGTTGCCTTTTAGTTTTCAACAGTGCATTTAATCATCCACATAACTTGACAATATATTAAAAGTCACATTCTTTAGTATATTCAGGCTCCGCAGACAATTTTTGAAAAAAAAAGTAGGAAAAATAGGAAAATTATGCTTTAAAAAACAGAAAAAAAAAGGAAAATAATGTTCTAAAAAAAGAAAAAAAATACAACCAAAATATCCTGTTTACAAATGTAACTATGAAAAAAGAGCTACAAAGCTGTTCCATGTTTATGAAACATTTTTTTCAATTTATGTTAAGAATTAGAAATTTTATTCAAGAGAATGGGACATTGTTTTGCTTAAGAAAATGCTTTATTTATATATTTCAACTAGCTATTAGCAGAAAGCTAGACTGTTGAAATAAGACGCAGATGATATTTCTTTGGTGCTTTCTCTTTCTCATATCCATCAAAAATGACAATAGCTCACCCATATTTGAATAAATTATTTCAGAAAGGGGTATAAGTCACATTTTTTCCAAAATTAAGATAGCTGTGGTTTTAAGATATTTGTATGTAGAGAAATCGATTAGTGTAGCAGGGAAGTCAATCCTTGTACAACAAAGTATTCTACTTAGAGGTCATATTTCTTGTTTAGTTCAGAAAGGGCACAAGTCCCACACACTTTGCACTAAATGCCAATGAAGGAACAGTAATATGCAATGTGAATATATGGCAAGATCATAGAAGAATTAAGGTTTTTTAGCGTAATGAAATAAGAACAAATAACTCCTTTGATATAGCATTAATACGGTAATGGTAGGTTCGTCAGCTAGGAGGGTTGAAGAAGGAGGGGGGGTTCGAAATCACGACATGGGTAGAGACAAGGCAGAAAAGTATCGGAATGAAATTCGCTAATTTCTCGGGGATTTTATTATATCACTCCAGGAACTGCGAAAACACTGTACGCTTTCAGTGAGATATATGCTGGTCAAAATAAGACTGCCGGAGACTTTTCTAGAAATAACACACTGAAGAATTTAACAAGATTGCTGATGACTTTCCTCTAAGAGGACATTCGTTTGTTCTTTGCGACCAGGATTTTGGGACAGTAAAACGAATGTTAAACAGATCTGACCTACCATATGAAATCCAATCTCTTATAAGTGAAATTCTGTTTTTTGTTCATTGCTCTCATCAAAACTTGTTCTACTGTTGGGTCACTTCAGGTTCTACACCACCAAAATTTATCACTGCGTTGGATTGTTGGGTAGCTTGATGTAACACATTTATCAAATTTTTTTCTCGCATAATGTACTCAATGGTTTTGCAAGTATATGTGCGCATATTTAGCACAATTCACATAACCATCTGCGTAAAAGAGAGGCAGCTTGGTGTTTACGAACGAGAACCCCCACTGAAGTAGAAGGGGAAGAAATGCAGCATTTCTTGTCTCACTAGAGACGATTTCGGTTTATCCCCCCTTAAGGTAATGGCAAAAGATTGTGGAAAAATTGGTGTAAATTAATTAAGAAGGACGAAGGAAACTTCAGTAAATTAGGACTTTTTTGGGGGCTTCACAGGGATTTAGTTTTCGATATCACTCCAGAAATCAAAACAATTAAATAACTCCAGTTACAACTAAATTGTTTTCTGAGTTCACTTAGATCATTTTTGGATGAGCCGTCTGATATTTCTATATCTTATCATTGTGCTTGTGTGGCATTTTTACTTTTCTCGAAAAGTTAAAAATAAGTGAAATTTGTCCGTGAACTTCACTGCAATTGTTGATTTTAGAATGCAAACTACAGGTTACTAATAGGAAACCAGGAAAAAATAGGAGGTCTGCGGACCCTGAGCATATTATTAGCAGGGGGTTACATGGATTAGTTTTGCAGGCCGTATGTTGGGCACTACAGTTTTAGAGTATCAGAAATTCCCCTATTTCAGCATTCTATTGAGTGACTCAAGTTCTTTATTTTCTAAAACCTTCAGCTAATTAAGATAAACTCTGACAAACTTAATAATAAAGTTTTTACGAGTGATGGAAACAAACTGGGATGCAATTGAATTGCATTTTTTGTGTGGGCGTGGCAAAAATCAAGAACGTGCAAGTTTGCTACTACAAAAAATAAAATATAAGAAATGTTGAAAATAATGGTAAATTCAAAATGAGTGATGTCTAAATCACATTGCAAAAAAAAAAGATGAGCTGCTGCTACGGAACTGGATGCAATGAGATTTCAAAACTCAGATTTGCTTTTGGGATTGTTCAATTTTCCAGTTTTAATAGCTTTAATATGTGCAATACTGTTAAATCACTCAAGATTTTTAATGCTCTTTTAGTCACCGTTACTTTCTCTTTGAAAAGGACATTTTTCCATGACCTTAAATAAATTTCGATGACTTGGAATGAAAATTTCAATTTTCCATGACTTTTCCAGGTTTCAAATTTGCTTATTTTCTCCATGACTTTCCATGACCCGTACGAGCCCTGTACGTATGCGCAGGATCATCCAAATGAAAAAGGGGAGGAGGGGGGTAACAAGAAACTGGTCCACCAAGAGGCAAGATGAGCCTCTTTTCATATTGTCCACCAAGCCCTCCTCTCACATTAAAGTCAGACTACTATGATTCTGAGCAGGGTAACCTCAAAGGCCGGACCCGTAGTTTCAAACTAGGTTGATGCATTTTCACCCCAGCTCTGACAAGAAATGTGACATCATGCATTATGAATATGCTTAACTTTTGAAAAATATTATAACATGTGACAAGGATACGGAGATGTGACTTTTTGATATAGAAAGGGGATCAAAATAAAAGAAAAAAGTGACATTTATGGACAGCCTTATTAACAACTTAAAATCATTTCAGAAGTCCCCCAGTTGAATCTCCTAGAATCTTTTCTAAGAAATTTAATTAAACACAAAATGTAAAAAAAAAGAAACGTTATTTACTTAAAAAATTAATCCTTAAGACGACTTAAAAAGAAAGCATATTTTAAGCTACAGATGAAAAAACTATAAATCAATGGCTTGTTTAGAGAAATTGCAAATAGATTTTATTAGCAACCAGGGCTGTATACAAAAGGGGGTTCTTAGAGTTACCCCCCCCCCCCCTGAAAATTTCGGTTTTGCGTTTAAATGCTCGTTTATATTTAAAAATTTCCGACAACAATGTTGTTCCAAACAATATTGTTCCAAAACTCAAATGTCTTTTACATGTATATCAATTGCATAAAACACAATCATAATAGATAACCGACAACTTGAACATTAGTACAAATAGCACAAAGCTCTGAATGGAAATTTTTAAACCCTCCCCGAAATTATTTTCTGGTCACGGCCCTGTTAGCAATGCTTCCAACAGCAGTGTCTTCTTTCATCTTTAGTTGGCATACGATTAAATAGCATAGCTTTTTTTACCATAGCTTATATAAAAAAAACTCATTTTATACATCAATTTATTAAAGACTAGCCGCCTGCGGCGACCAGCTGGTTCGCCTTCTTACGCCATTCACCTTTCTATGCAAGCAACCACCTATGGCGGCTGTTTGGCTAACTTGTCATTTACCTTTTTACTTCAAGTTTGCCGCCTTCGGCGGCTGTTTAAACAAAGTTGGCTGCAGTATTAATCAATCCATCTCTATCTTTTTTTGTGCCATTCACATTTTTACGCCAAGATTGCCGCCTTCGGCGGCTATCTACCTTTATGATCAATCTCTAAATTTTCTTTTACATCTCTATTTAGTTTAACCTCCCCTAATAAAAACAAAGATCACACAAAAAACCGCTTTTTTTATTTAAGTAGAACAAAAAAAAAGTTATCTCCAAAACTCCCCGTAGTGTGCAAAAAAGTAACAAAGTAAAGTAAGTGACAAAGAAAAAAAACATTTTTATTGAATTAAATGCGCACAACTATGAAATGTAACGCAATATCGAAACAGCAAAACGTCCAGCTTGGGGGGGGGGGGGGGGGGGAGATGGAAAATGAAATAAATGCATTCCCTAAATTAAACAAAAAAAAAAGGAAAGAAAGAAAGCAAGCGCTGCCGGAAAAACAAACACGTGGTCATCACGTCATAAAATGTAGAAGTAAGCTATATAGTAAAAAAAAAAGATTAATAACATTGTTTGCGATTAAGATGCCGTCGTAAATATCGAATCGAAATCCAAGTAGTGACGTCAGAAGTATAGAAGATTGAAGAATGCTTTTTTTGACCGATGCGTAGAAAGATATGTGTTCAGAATTAAAAAAATTAAAAAAAAAACTATTGCGTATTTTTAAGAACTTTTTTCTTCTGAAGAGGGCGAAATGTTTTTACTATTACCAACTTAAATTTTAGAAATAAGGCTTTGATACTTCTCGCAGGATGATATTAGAAAAATGTAAAACCCAGGAAAAAATGCAAATTGAAGGTTTTTTCAAAAATTCATAAAAAATACAAAAATTGCTCTATCTTCAAAATTTTTTCATTCATCATATTTAAAATTAAATTTCCAACACTATAGTACAAAAACATTTGTGTGGTGCGATTGGTTCGGGGTCTGTGAGGTAAAAAGTACTAAAAAGTGCAAAAAAACACATAAAGTATTAAATAACTTTTTTTCTAATTAAAATATCAAAAATCGAAGCCCAAGGTGCATTTCTTCGGCAGAAACTGTACCTGTATACCAAATTTCATCTTTCTAGGCCTTACCGTTTTCCCGGAAAGCGCGCCACACACACACACAAACATCTTATTTTATTATATGTATAGATTTAGCTGCGTTGCACGGTCTACCTTGAAAATAAACATTGTGTCAAGTGACGTATATTCAACAATCAGGCTTAAACAAAAGAAAAAAAAAAACATCATGCAGAGTTTCCTTTCCAAACAATGATGACAGAAAATAATTTTAAGAAATTAAAATAGAAAAGATGGATTTAAAAACCCTAACCATGGAAACATAAAATAAAATAAGTTTAAGAAATTAAAGTGTGAAAGATACAATGGATTCAAAAAGCGTAACCATGGAAACATGAAAATTAAATGGTTAACAACTTGAATGGAAATGGAATTTTTTGAACTTTTTTTAAAAAGTGTTGTAACTTTTTTTCCTTTGGAGTTAGAAGCTTACTTTTTCGACCAAAGGTTGAGATAGATCTGGAGTAAAAAAATGTAGCTTTTTCCAATGGTGTCAAAAATAAAACTGGGAAAATTTCTTCACTTTTTATTGATTTATTGAATGAAGAAAGTAATGTCCAATTTCAGTTAAGCCTAAAAAAATTTGAACTAAAAACACAAATAACTCCCGCTGTAATAAAGTTAGAGCATTGGAACAAATTGCGTAGAACGTGGAAAATTCTATCCTTTCTAACGATATGTAATATTATGTGCAAGTAATTTTTCACCCCCATATTCGAGAATTTATGTGAAAATTAAGCCTATATTGGAATAAAAAAAAAACTACTTGTCGAATTTTTTTCGAACTGGTCTGCAAACCTTTCCGGTGCTGAAAAAAAGATACTGTGAAAATTTCAGCGAAATCAGCCGGGTAGTTTTTGAATTGCTTGTAATAACAAACAGACGCTTTTTAGAGACTTCATTTTATACTATGTAGAGATCTTGACACTTAAACTTACCATCTTGCAATTTTCCCATCCTTTCTGCTTGAACACCGTGCAAAAACAACCACCGAGCCTGAAACAATTTTGATTACAAATCATGATTAACAGCAATTTTTTAAACAATGTAAGAAAAAAACAATGAATTAAAAATAAGAGGCAGCAGCATTATTAATAACGACTTCCATGTCAATATCAAAGACAATATTTTCCTTAGTATTTCTTAAATAAATCAGTGTGGTTAAAGGGGAATTCCACAAAAAAGTGGAAATGTGAGCACAAATTAAAAAATTGTTTTATTGCTACAAGTAATACATCAAATTAAAGATAATATCATGAGGTTTATGAAATTATAAAGAAAATTTTCATAAAAGTAACCTTTTTATTTTATTTGTTGAGCCTAAAGTTAATGTAATATAACAATCTTGTGTTTCGGAAAAACATAGTATTTTCATTCGCCTAGGATTACTATTTAATAGGGCTCGACCGATGGCATTTTTTGGCCGATGGGCCGATGCCGATTGTTGGCCGATTGTTCAAAGATGGCCGATGGCCGATTGCCGATTGTTTTCCTCTAAATGGCCGATTGCCGATGGCCGATGCCGTTGGCCGATGGCAAAAAAAAAAAAAATCTAACGGAAATAAATTGATAACATTGTCAGGGATTTAAAGGATCATTTATTCATTTCACTTTACTTCCTTTCTACGAATAAGGTCTTGTAATTAAAAAAAATCAAATTTCGACCTAATTTCTATTTTACGATCCCATAATTTAAACTTCAAAGTTTTTTCGACACATCTGCACACGCATCTGTACCAAAGAACATATAGAGGACCAAAATATCCATTTTGAACACCTCCTCAGGTAATTATCGCAAGTTCTCTTGTGATGTCTTCATACGCGTAAACTTGCGTCACTCAGAAACGTTATGAAATAGTAAGTTGAAAACTCATACGTACGTAATATGATCTAAAAGTTTGAGGACAAGCAATATAAAACCTTACCCTGAATAGTTCACATTACCGAAGCACATCTATCTACAAAATAATCACCTTGAAGGACTAAGCACTTCTGCCAACATTCTTATAGCTTTTAGAAGCACTCCTGGCAGCCATTTTTCGCAACCTCCGGTAAGATTTCTTGCGCTGCTGCTTTAATTTCATCGTGGGGAAGAAGGCGACTTTCATGTTGATTATGCATGGTTTGATTGATCAATGCTCTGATATGACAAACAAATAACATAACGTTTCGTCGGACTTAGCTCCGTGTGACTCTTACCTGTTCCAAGCAAAAACCATTTGCATGGACGCCGCTTTCTTCCGTCAGGAGAAGATAAAACTGCATCATAGTAGGTTACGATAAAGGCTTCCAGGGAGTGTTTCCAAAAGTTGTATGAACACTGGCAGAAGTACATAGTCCCTCAAGGTGACCCTTTGAAGGTGGACGTGCTTCGGTAATGTGAACTATTCTGAGTAAAGTTTTATACAACTTGTCCCCGAAATTTTGGATCGTACTACGTACAATCTATATAGGGTGCCGTTATGCTTCTCTTTTTTTGACTGTTGTAAGATGATAGAGAAAGAACAACAGTCAAAAAAAAAAAAAGAAAGAAAAAAAATGAGGGAAAACAAAGACACTGTTTAATAACCAATTGATTTGTTCTTTTTTTTTTTTAAATTGAACATATAACTAAGATTTCAACACTATTGTAATAATGTATGGATTATGTACACTATACATAGTTAAAACACTTTAAATTATGTTGTTTAATCATTCAAAAAAAAAAAAAGAATAAAAATATGAAACCGTCAAGAAATTAAGCAATTAAAGTGGAAAGATTGCACGTAGACATTTTTTAGTCATGAAATTAAACTAAAAAAGTAACAGATTACAATATTAAATCATAATAGGAACATTTTTATACTTATTTAAAATTTTTGAATAGAAAAAAAATGCATTTTTCGTAAAAGCTATAACAGTGACATAATTTTTTTTCTGAAAAAAGAAATAGCCATGAAAAGAGTGAGGTTTTTAAAACGCAGCTACAATAAAAAAAACTCGATATTTACTCCAAGTTAATAATAACTGAATGCATATACTACTTGATATGATGTTAGCACACCTAATATTGAACAATTTGATTGGTTAAAATCTTTTATGAAGCACTACAAACAAGTTAAAATTAAATTTTTTTGCTGAAATTAAAATTGCTTAATAGAAAATCCTTGAAACTTTCCTATAACATATTATTAAAAATATGAACGATGAAAACGAAAATAACTCGTTCATTGATTTTATAAAAAATACATGAAAA
This sequence comes from Uloborus diversus, assembly GCF_026930045.1. Classification (NCBI taxonomy): domain Eukaryota; kingdom Metazoa; phylum Arthropoda; class Arachnida; order Araneae; family Uloboridae; genus Uloborus; species Uloborus diversus. The sequence continues at coordinate 200,804,537 of NC_072731.1, forward strand.
TAGTTACTTACAATAGAAAAAAAATCGATCGCTATAAATGATGCAAAAAAGATGGCGCATTACGAAATAAAGATGAAACAAGAATGAGAAATACGCAAAATGATATTTCTTGAGCAAAATAAATAATCGCTAAATATTTAAGAAATGCTTGAAACGACGAGGACGGGCGGGGGAAGGGGGGTCACCCACTGATTTTGGAGTAACTCACAACATTAAACTTCATTCCCTACTTCGGCCTCATTTGTTTGGTACAGAACTGCTACCGCCAGCGCCTCGGAAGAGTTTCTGAGTCGACTTCAGCACTTCCGAAGAAAAAATTTCAAAAGTCCCTTTGATTTCCGAAATATGTCACCATTCAAAACGTCTTTAGTCAATTTCTTACATTAATGCTTTAAATTCTGCCTAAACAATACATTAAGTTTGAAAAAAATCTCTAATTTTATGAATGGTGTTAGTTTTAAACAACTCGGAAGTGCAACTAGAGTTTAATTTCAGAAATACAGAGAGGGGGAGGGGGCACGCAAGAGTTCTAAAAATTACCGTCGGTTCAACGAAAATCTAACAAAATGACACAAAAACTTGTTTTGCCATCTCATATTTGTTTCCATGGTCTCTAATTCAGCAATATACACTCTATAACAAAAAAAATCGGCGCATCAAGAAGCAATCATCCGATTGCTTTGAAATTTTGTATGCATGAGTGTTTTGACCAGATGTGCAAATGATTAAAATTTGGTGTCCGATGAATGAATAGTTTGATCTCCAGCGCATCGAAACTGCGCTTCCAGCAGATGTATATAAAGAGCAATTCTTGAACAGTTGTTAAAACTTTCGGTTTGATTGCGATTCAGATTACCTTTCCACAACTTAAAAATGCCTCGCCGCATGGTTCGTGCTCATTACGAGCAACTGTCAGAGTTTAGACGAGGTCTTATCATTGGATTGAAAGAGGCCGATTGATAAAATCGGAGAATCGCTCGTCATTTGAGTCGAAGTGATGCGGCGTTTCAAAGATGCTTGCAAGGATGAGTGGAAAATGGCAGAGTTCAGCGTCAGGATGTTAGCGGTCGACCTAGGGTCACAACAGATCGTGATGACAGAGTGATTGTGCGATCAGCTGTCACAGCGCTTTCTTCATCTCTTTGAACCACCAGACGTTCAACCCAAACACCAGTGTCCATCATGGCCATTTACAGACGGTTGGGACAACGAAATCTACACTCGCGCTGACCGTTACGCCACCTGCCACTGACGCCTACACACTGCCGAGTCAGATTACAGTGGTGCATGGCTCGATCAGATTGGAATTTTACCGACTGGGGACGTATAGTCTTTAGCAACGAATCCCGCTTCCAACTGTGTCATGACGATCATCGAAGACGTGTTTGGAGACACCCTGGGCAGAGAGGGATCCTTTTTGCACGCCACACTGGCACTCAACAAGGCATTATGGTCTGGGGTGCCATTTCCTTTGATAACTGGGCCCCTTTAGTCGAAATTAGAGGTACACTTACTGCACAGTGGTACGTCGACGACATCCTAAGACTTGTTTTGTTGCCGTTCCTTTTGCAGTATCCTCGGCTGGTTTTCAGCAGGACAATGCAAGGTAACACACGGCATGTATTGCTGTGAACTGTCTGCAAGCTTGTCAAACTCTTCCGTGGCCTGCCAGATCGTCAGATCTCTCTCCCATTCAGCATGTCTAAGATATGATGGGATGGCGATAGCATCTGGCAAGGAATGTTGATAACCTCGTCGGACAATTAGAGCGAATTTGGCCGGAAATACCGCAGGAGAACTTCCGCGAGCTTTATCGGTGTTTCCCACGTCGTGCTTCAGCTTGTATCTAGACTAGAGGCGGGTCAATACCTTATTGAACTTGTTACTGTAACTCTGACATAAATTATTCAATTTTTCTAAGAATTTAATCATTTACTATTCTGTGCATTGTCTTCCTATCCACCAATTTTCGTCTCAATTGGATCACTCCTTTTTGGTGCGTCGATTTTTTTCTTATAGAGTGTATCACCAAATGATCGTTAGTCTAAGACGCTATATTAGTTTTGTACTGAAATGAGTAATTAATAGACACAAAAAATGAGTAAATAGGCTTTTTAGAACACCCGATCGAAAAGAAAAAGGGAAGTGCACTTCTGGAACGTACGCACACTCCACATGAGAAATTTTAACCTTCTACAGCTTACCATTTTTGAGTTATGACTTATGAGAGATACATACGTACATCCAGCCGCAAGAAACAACGCAATAATTAACTTGTTTGCTAACTGAATGCAGTATTAAAAACTCTTTCAGCTGTGGCTAAAATAGAAATTCATACTGAAGTTTAAGTAAAAAATTTTATATGAAAACAATAACTCCCTTTACTTTGCATTAAAAAGTAAAACAGCAAAAGTCTTTTTTTTTTTTTTCGAAAACATCGGCCAATTCCATCGGCTTTACGACGTTTTTTAAGGCCGATGGGCCGATGTTTCCTGCAAGTTAGCATCGGCCGCCGATGCCGATGCCTAAATTGTTGAACCATCGGCGCCGATGCATCGGCCAGGCCGATGCATCGGTCGAGTCCTACTATTTAATAATCTTAAAGGACGAGAATTTTGTACATGTGTGTAGATATTAATATTAGTGACATTTGTCCATCCTTTAGAACCCTTAATTTTTCATAACAAAATATTCAACAGGATTTTTAGTATAAATAAAGTTATAAGGTCTCGCTGTCACACCCGTCACAAAAAAAAGATGCTTAAGTGACCATATCAAATGCATTCTTCCATGGAAAAACATGAAAATTTCCAAAGTTCTGATGTTTACAGGTCTGAATAAGAGTACAACGTTTAAATTTGATAAACTATTTCTTCTCTGAGAAAATTTGGTGTGGCATGTGTGACAAACGTTTGTGACAGGTTTGACAAAATCAATTGAGACAGGTGCAACAGCATTTAAAATAGCTTTTTAAAACTTTTTAAATGAAATAGAAGATCAAACCATTTTATTTCTTAACAAATTAGCATTGTAGTTTTAAAAAATAATCTGAAAATTTTATAACATGACAGATTTTAATTATTTGCACTTGAATAATTTTTTGCTTAGAAAGTGAGTTACTTTATTTAATTCTTGAAACATTTCAAATGAGTAAAATAGCTTTAAAGGAAGTAAATAATCAGTTGCACATTTCGATAATTATTCTGTTTTGTGAAAATGCCTCGGTTAAATTTTTTTCCTGAGATAAAAAGTAATATAGGAGACACTAGAATTGTACAACAAGTAAACTTTGCCCAAAATTATGGCACAGGTTCTCAGTATGCAATATAAAGTCTTATTAACCAATTATCATTTACAAGTTGTGCATGGTTAAAAGATAATACAATTTGCTCCCTTATGGCAGCAAGTTAAAGTATCATGACAAAAATATGCTCCATGGGACATTTTAAAGTGCTAGCATAACTTATCTGAAAACGGAATTGTGTTAACCTGCTGTAGGTTGAAAATGTTCTGATTGCTGTAGAGCTCAATCAAAAATGATGTATAACAATCAAACAAGTACTTTTTTCCAAGACAGGGGATTTTCAACTGACATGAGATTAGAATTTTTTTTACCGTTTTGTATAGAACAAGACAGTAGTCGTATTTGTGGGGGCTAAATGCAGTCAACATTGTCACATTGAGCTAAGTCTTTTCATTTATGTAATTGTGCGGTGACGATGACAAGAATTGATCTGTATATTGAAGAAAACACTGAAGAAATGAAGTTCAGAGAAGTGACAACTTTTGGGAAAGCCACTCTGATAATGTTCAAGTTGAATAGACTGCAAAGTTTACAATGTAAAATATAGCTATCACTGCAACTCAAATGCTATTGTCTTACTTGCAGTCAGATTATATTAACACCAGAGTAGCTTTTATTTTTTTATTTTTTTTCACTAACCACCCAAGGCAATGTGTAGTACTACAAAGTACTACACATTATTAATAGTATTATGTTACTGTTTTACAAATTAACTGTATAAAAAGAAAAAAAAAGTAACGGTTTACAAGCTAATGGATGACCGTGTTTATTTTTCCCCGTAAAGGTGATATTTAAAAAAAGAAATTGTTTCTAAATACCAAAAAAAGCTATACTTGACCTAATATCGTTAGCGGCTATTGAACAAGCGCTAAACTAAATGTACACCCAGTGCTGGCTTTTTTTTCTTATGAAATGTAATTTATATTCACTAGTGTCAAGTTTGTCATCTGTCCTGATCACTACACTTTTAGAAATTGGTCATCCAAGTAGCGGATTTGTTCACAGACGGGTGTGCACAGTATCACACCCGTCACAAATTTTGTCACCTAAGTCACAACATAAATAAATTTCCTGTTCATTAAAAAAAATTTAATTCATCATAAATATCATGTATTAAGTTTCACTTGAATGTCTTTTAATAGAAAAAAAAATGCTCTAGTCATGAAACATTAAAATATTCACGGGAATTTCCAGAAATATGAGTGCAGGTGAAAACTCATGCCTCGCAAACATCACATCCGTCACAAGATTTTTATAACTACAGGGCTGCCACTGAGTTATGGTCCTAAAAATAGTCATTTTAGTAGCATCTTAAACAAAAAATAAACTGCAAAATAGTCGCCAAATGAGAAAAATAGTATCTAAAGTAGTCTCCCATTATTTTTTAAATAGTATTCATATTAAATCAATTTACGTATACTTTGATGAATAGACATACCTCAGCTGCATGGTACAGGGATAGAAGTGACATTTGCCAACAAAAATATAGGAAAATATAGGAATTTTCTGAAAAAAATATAGGAATTCGATGGAAAATATAGGAATTTTCTGCAAACATTATAGGAATTTTTCGAAATAATATAGGAATATTTTGAAAAAAAAAGGATATACAGGAATTTCGATAACAAAGCTCGCCAGTATGACATTTTTTTTCAAAATGCAATACTACTATTCGATTAAAAACATGTAATTACACTACCTGACATAAGTGCAATACATACGCATAATTAAGTCTAAAAATACACACAAAATCAATTTTACAAACAGTAAAAGAGTGTAAAACTGTAATTTGTACTAAAAATATTAAGGCATACTTCTTTAAAAATAAAAAAAAAATAGACGAAACTTTTTGTAGATGAACACAAATCTTTCTTAAAATAGTTGTGTCACTAATCTAATTTTTAATGAAAGATTTTGCATGATCCGATACTGCGATGGGCAAGCTGTGCAGTAGAATGAAATTCGTGAAGTTCTGTTCTGATTTATGTTATCACTTGACAATGCAGTAAAAGCCAAACTTAAAGTTTTATAAGTTGTTGAAACATGTGCTATGCTGAAATCAAAGTCACATGTCACAGTTATATCAGGGGTCAATCCAGGTTTCATTTTTTAAGTCCCCGCTATGCGAAAAAGCAAAATATTTTTTGTGAATTTTCTTTATTTTTGTGAAAAAGAAATTATTGTGAATTTCCTTTTCTTTTCTAGAAAAAAGTGTTCAGGTAAAAATTTAAATGTATGCAAATTAAAAATTTAAATGTATACTGTGTTTTTTTTTTTTTTTTCAGAAAAATCTGATATGATACTTTTTGACCATTTTTCCCCCCTGAAAATCCTGACTTTTCAGTACCAAATTCGATCATAGTTGAAATCCACGATTTCCCATGACTTTGAAGGACACCCAGTAAAATATTTATTTGATTTAGAAATATTTGGTCATTAAAGCAAAATAATCCAGACCTAAAAACCTTGGTGGCCACCACTGTCCCAAAGTTTTAAAGTACAAAAAGTGAGGGGGGGGTTAGTTTTTTCTACTTTCATTAAAAAAATTAATAAATAGAACCTTGCACTTGTTTACAAAAACATGCATTTTGGAAAATTTAAGTTAAAATAGGTTTTTAAATTACTTCAAAATAAATAAATGAGAAGTCGTTAGGAAACTGCATTTTAGTAATCAAAACCGTTTCTTTAAGTTCATACCAAAGCCTCCAAATCAATGAAGATCGAATGCAATTGTGCAGATAAAATTTCACTTTTCTAGAAACTAATGCAGGGCTCCCAACACATTTCAGTTTTAGAAAAGGGTAAAAGAGGACCAATTTCAATCAAAAAGAGGACTAAAGAGGACCAGTTAGGATTAAAAAGAGGATCTTGAGAGGACCATTCATTTAAACACAAGGAAGCATCAAAAGGCAAATTAGCTGCCTGCTGCTAAATCCCTGAAAATAATTTGTTAATTAACCATAATACTGATTTTTAATGATACAATTCCTTTATCACCTTCTGCACAACTGATCTTTTTATCCATTGAATAATATTATTTACACAAACATTTGGATGGGAGGGGGGGGAGGCACTTAGCGCAGCACTTAAGGCTGCCTCCATAGAACTAAATGGGCGTAATGATACATTTTGAATTGAACCAGGGATGCTGGTAGTCTCACTGAAGGATAGATGAAGCTGTGCTTCATCTTTCTATAGTTTAAAATTATTTTTGTGTTTTTCTGTATTGTAATGCTTCTTTAATAGCATTTATATCCCTTCTCCACCTATATGAATCCATCACACACCAAACAGATCTACTGTATTGAAAGTTTCCCTAAAAATGTCTGAAATTCTCAATCACAAAGAGAAGCAGATCACATGAGGCATAGTTTTGCAATTTTCATATTCAAAGTATATTTTCAAGATTCATAAAGCTTACATTAAAAAAAATAATCCATGATTGCAGGGCCATGAGTGCTTTGAACTTTTATGGGGGGGGGAAACAAATTCCCCCCTTTAGCAGGCATCATGCCGCCTGCCTTGTCTAGTGGTCAGAGAAGTCTGACTGCGATAGGAAGGTCCGGGTTCGAATCCCGGCTCGGGCATGGACGTACTTTCTCTCTCCTGTCCTTGTCCCCTATAAACGGGTCCTTATGGCATGTGTGTACTGTAGAAGTCGGACTTCACACCAAATTACTCTACAGTTGGAAAAGTGAAGCAGTGCACCTCAAATTGCCAGCCTACTTGGCACACGACAACAACAGCAGCAGGCATCATGACAATGAAATGATGTACAAATTCAACTTCATATAATTACATAATTAAACTTTGTTTCATATACAGACGCTACTTTAAAATGTTATGTGCTCAATTGTTTAAATTTAATACCCCTCCCCCTCCCACACAAAAAAACAGTAATAACCGAAAATAAGCTAATGATAATCAAAATTATGTTTGGAAAACTAAATAAGCTTGAATTAAACAACACAAAAAATATTAACTTTTTAGTTATTTAAGTAAAAATTTAATCGAGTTAATCTGACGTAACATGTCAAAATAACTTCTAATTGCCATAAATATAAAAATATTTATAAGATGCAAAACGATTGAAAGCTCAGAGAAGTAAATTTTCACGAACCAAGTTCAATGTTGGCATGCTTCCCATAAAATAAATTTATTTATTTTCTACTAAATTAAACCTAAAACATGCTAATCTAAGTTGGAATATGGGAAAACAACATTCGATTGGGCAAAATATTTTAATATTTACATGATTCAAAAAGATTGAAATTTCAAACATTAAAAGCAATTTTCCGCGAAGTCTGAGTAAGTTCAATGTTACCATGGTTTCCAAAATAATTCCTACGTTAATTATTGAAATTAAATGAAAAATAAGCTAATCTAAAGTAGTATATGTCAAAATAACTTCCAATTGTCAAAATCATCTAAATGTTTACAAGATGCAAAAGGATTGAAATTATTTTCCGCGAAGTCCGAATAAGCTCAATGTTGTTATTGTTTTCAAAATATTTCCTTCGTTAATTATTGAAATTAAACGAAAAATAAGCTAAACTAAGGTAGCATATGTCAAAATAACTTCCAATTGTGGAAAACATCAAAATATTTACAAGATGCAAATGGATTGAAATTTCCAACGCGAGAAGCATTTTTCCGCGAAATCCGAGTAAGTTCAATGTTGCCATGGCTTACAAAATAATTCCTTCATTAATTATTGAAATGAAACGAAAAATAAGCTAATCTATAAAAACATATGTCAAAATAACTTCCAATTATCAAAACATCAAAATGTTCACAAGATGCAAAAGGATTGAAATTTCAAACGCGAGATGCAATTTTCCGCGAAGTCCGAATAAGCTCAATGTTATTGTTATGGTTTCCAAAATATTTCCTTGGTTAACTATTGAAATTAAACGAAAAATAAGCCAATCTATAGAAACATACGTCAAAATAACTTCAAATTGCCAAAAACATCAAAATGTTCACAAGATGCAAAAGGATTGAAATTTCAAACGCGAGATGCAATTTTCTGCGAAGTCCGAATAAGCTCAATGTTATAATTATGGTTTCCAAAATATTTCCTTCGTTAATTATTAAATTCAAACGAAAAATAAGCTAAACTAAAGTAGCATATACTAAAATAACTTCTAATTGTGGAAAACATCAACATATTTACAAGATGCAAAAGGATTGAAATTTCAAAAGCGAGAAGCATTTTTCCGCGTCCGAGCCGATAAGTTCAATGTTGCCATGGTTTCCAAAATAATTCCTTCATTAATTATTGAAATTAAACGAAAAACAAGCTAAGCTAAGGTAAGCACATGTCAAAATCACTTTGGATTGTAAAAAGAATCAAAATATTAACAAGATGCAAAAGGATTGAAACCTCAAACACGAAAGAAATTTTTCGCGATAAATCATATCGAATATATATGTTCAGAAAATTGCACTAATGAAATATTTTTAAAAGAATTACAAGCACAATCCAAACAATAAATAAATTCAAGCAATAAAGAAACTTTTTATACTTTTTCAAGGTTTTCAAACACTAGAAAATGTGTGTGTGTGACCTCCCCCCCCCCCCCCCCAAGAACTTTTCAAGGTTTTTCATGGGCGTACGAACTTTGTTTAACACGCGCTGCGGCGGCGTGCTTGGGAGAACAGTAACTTTTAACGAAATGAAAAACTTTTAAAATCTGATATTTAAGTAAAAACAATATAAAAGCGAACTAATCAGACCATAATGTTAAAAGTCTAAAGCGGACTTTACCATAAAACACGGACTTTGGCGGGAAAAGCGAACCATTTGGGAGCCCTGCACAGTAGGAAAGATAAAATGGCGGCTGCACGTGGATCGCGGAAAAGGCGGTAGCCAAAAGTGGAGGGGAAAAGTAAAAAAAAAAAAAAAAAGGAATCGGAAACTGAAAATATAGGAAAATATAGGAATTATAGGAACTTTTTCAGAAATATAGGAAAATATAGGAATATAGGAACGCTGCGATGCCTGATGGTATATAAGCGGGATCACCTGGACAAGTGAAGTTCTATCCATTTACACATAAATGGTGTTCCCAACATGGCTTTGTATCAATCTTATTCCAGTGATAAGAACATTACAGCCAGTAATTATGTTTTTGAAATGTCTCAAAGCATAGAAGTTAAATAAAAATTTCTGGTTCCTTCAAGCGCACAAATCTGTCACTTTTCTGTTTTAAATGAAGTAACTTATAATCCCCACCTCTCTGTATACCCATTAAACAAACCAAAAATTTTGACTATTTTCACTTAAATGATATGGTGGATAACCCAAGTATCTGTTAAGAAATCGTTTGATGTCCACCATATGTCAACTGCAGCTAAGCAATTTTCTGTTTCAAAGTATTGCTAACACACATTAGTTATCTTGTACAACATACTTTTAAATTAAAAAAAAAAAAAACAAAAAAACTCTAAACATGGTTATTACATTCACAAACACGTATGCATATAAAGCAATCAATAGCTTTTATTTACATTATTTACATTGAAGTTGTATTTACCTTTACAGTAAAACGAGAAAAAAAAAAGACTAAATGGTGTATGTTCATCAAATAACACAAAGCAAATATCAGCACACATATAATTGTAATGGCTATTAGTAAGCATGTAGTTGAAAAAAATTAACAAGTCACCCTCCAAAACTTTTCATTATTAATAGGGTTTAAATGTACTTATGAATGTGAAGCAAGTTAAATATTACATAAGCAAGTAAGTGTTGAACACACACTGAATTGTTTTATATAGTACATGGAGGCTTTTATATCACAAAAGCAAAATGCTTAATACTGATCTTAAATTCCATTTCACTTTTGCAGATAAAGCTTTTATTTACATTTACACATTTAAGTCTTAATTACCTTTACAGAAAAAGGAAAATAATTATAAGAAAAAAAGCTGAATACTCTATGTTCATTAAATAACATATCGGAATTGCAGAGAAAATGGCAGGTAAAAATGTCCACTGTAACTAAAATACCTAAAAAACACTACCTTTGGCCCCTTTAAACTTTGCTTCGTTCAGCATTTGTTTGTGAAATCTAAACTACTTTCTTCCATACCAAGAAGTACAAGGTACAAGGTTGTAATTGCAAACCCAACCCCGCCAAATCCACAAGTAATATTTCTCTTCATGAGGTTGTTGTTCTTGTTGGCAAGAAATATGCATCAGGTGTCTGATGGCGCTAGGAGAGAAAAAAACAGGGGGGGGTGGGTGGTATAGTTATCTTTAGCGATAAACAATGCAACTTTTCGCGAATTTTGGCAGACCAGAGTGAATTAAAAGTTTGGCCAATGAGATTTTATTTTATTTTTTTTTTTTTTTTGGCATTTCCATTTTTTTTTTTTTTAATTCTGTGTATTTTTTACATTTTTAGTTGTTTTAGGCTGAAATGGTAGAACTTTCTTTACAAAATAGTTGTTTTTGTCTTATTTTAGGCTAAAATAGTTGTCATAGTCTGCAAATCTTCAAAATAGTTGCAATAGTTGCTTTTTTAGTCAGCAGTGGCAGCCCTATAACTAGAAAGTCGCCCGTCAAGATATGATGGGTGAAAATTTCTTCTATATTTGAACAAAGCCATTGCCTGTTTGATGATATTTTGATAGTTAAAATTTTAACCCTAACTCCAGTGGATTAACCCTAAACACCAGTAGGTAGCGTTCATTGTTGACCATTTTTTTTGTATCTTCATTCTCCTGAAATGAGTTTTACCAGTAAAACTGTTAAGTTGCTGGATCAAGTTCAGCCTCGTCACAATAAAGCCTTTCCCTGCATGTTAAACATTACCAAAACATATTATCAAATTATCATGCCGTGGCTCCAGTTTCATTGTTGAAACACGTAAGTTATTCGATCATTGGCTGCTATTTATGTGAGGATAACTGGCTATTACAGTGAGTGAAGGAGAGGGCGATATAACAAACCTAAATTTAGATGAATTTTTAAAAAATTTAAGGATCCAAGATACACTTTTTTTTGCAGGGGCGGGGGGAGGTGGGACTATTAGCAAGGTCTAATTAAACTCTGGAGCTAAGGAAAGATCTGTATCATTTCAAGACCTTAAACTTTTTGTTTAGGAAATTTTTGGAAAAAATTCTCCAAACATTGATACAATACTCTCTAATGATAAAAGCATTATTTCTAAAAGTATTAAAGAAGAATTCCTATCCCTCCCCTAACCCCCTCTGCTATAGACAAAGAAATTTTGAAAATTACATACGCCTCGCTGCAATTCTCAACAAATAAGGACGGCCAGTTGTTGAGTCAAAATTATCCCTTCACAAACATAATTGCTAAAGAATTAGATCATAACACTGTGGGGCCAAGTTTCAATGAACCTAGAATTAATGCTTGCAATCTTTTTTGCACTAAATTTAATAGCAGAAGCAAACTTTACACAGTTTTTCAATCATTTTTGGGTTCCCTGAAAATTCTGAGAGGAAGCTCAAGCTTTCAGAGTTTTTTGTGCAATCAGGGTCCAGACAATTAGACTTTTAAATTAATTTTTCTACAATAAGTTCACTAATATGACTAAGGTTTTATGCTCGAGTTAAATTGCAAAAATATTTAAAAGCCTGCTATTAAAGGTGAGTTTGAAGATAAAAGTTAAAACAGTTCCTTCCCAAAAATTATGATAAAATGTCTCTAGTTGCAATATCTTATCAAAAAATATTCCAACTAGAGATAAGATGTCTTAACTAGGATTGCACAGACTACCTGAAATATTACATTATTCTGTGGAGGAGAAAAAGGGTAAGCTTATGTGACACATGTCTAAGATTCTATCAGAAATAAATAAGGAAAAATTAGTTCAAAACATAAGCCCTTAAAAATCCCAAAAGAGAAAAATGAAATATTCCTCAGAATGTTGTCAATAGTTCTTAAAAATTCTCATTAGAGTAAGGACAGCTGTTTCTAGATAATGTAAACCCTGCTGAAACATTCTCAACAGAATAAGGATAACAAATATCCTATTCAATAAAATAATGGAAACTGTCCCTATTGGAGTGTGGGAATTAAAAAAAAAAAAAAAGCCAACAGCTTTTGGACATTCCCATTAGAACATGATAAACCTACTTGAAAATACCCCATTGGCATAAGTTCATAAAACCCACAGAAAAATGTGGCTAACAATTCTCAAAAATTGCCATCAGAACATGATCTAGTCTTGATAGAAGAACTCGTTAGAATAGGATTAACAGTTCTTAAATATATCCATTAGAAGATGTGATTGTACTTGATGCTTGCATTTATAATGAACACTATAATAAAATATATGATTACATTTTATACCATTTTTTTTTCAAATTAATACAACCCTTCACTTTGTTGAGAAAAAATAAATGAATAAATAAAATTTAAACACAATAAATAAACTTTCTTCCAATAGATTTGAAACAAAAGATAGTTTGAATTACTTCTTGTTCAACATTCTCAGCTACCGTATCAGTAGAACAAGTGACTGCTCTCATTTTGCTTTTAAACTTTCCTTTGAATGGAGAAGATTCAATTTCTTTTTTCCACAGCAGACGGAAGTTTTCAAGTTCCGTTTCCACATTTGATGAGGAAGAAGATTCTTCATCTTGAGCATCATCAACATCTTCTGAGCTCCCACCTACATCAGCAGGGTTTCCAGCCCTATTGGATGACATACTTGTAGAAGAGTTGCAGTTTGAGTTATCCTATATTTTTAAAGCATAAATTATTATTAACAAATTTAGATTTCAAAATCAACATTTTCATTATTATCAAAGCCTTCGTAATAACACAATTCATGCATCATGAAGTTTAATCACTTGAAAATTGAGCATATCAATTTATTTCTAAATAATGAAAAATTTGTAACATGATATTAGTTATATTGAGTAAATCTGTATAAATATATGTGTGTGTATATGTATATATTTTCACAGTACAAATCTACAGTTTATGTCAGATCTTGACCAAATTCGGCAAGGGTGTACTTGGGCACCCGAGAAGAAACATAGGGCAGTTTTCAAATGCCAAAAAAGTATTGAGTTGTCCGAATTTTAATTTTAGGACCCGAAAATGCCGTTAAATGGCTTCTAAATAACAACAATTCATTAATTTAAGACAGTAACGAAAATCAATGATAATTTTTATGCCTCTTGAATCAATTTAGATGCAAAGGAATTAAAAGTTTCGAATGACATGGAAAAATTGGAAGCATACAAGTCCTCAGCTATTCAAGATAGAACATATAAACAGCAAGGGTGCTCATATAGGGGGGCAAGGGGGGGCCCTCTTAGAAATGAGAACTTTCTTGCTTTTAGTGCTTTTTTCTTTGCAAAAATGTATAAAAATTTCTTTTCCAATCATAAATAAATAAATTATTAAAAATTGCAAGTTTTAATATCTCTGATCTGTACAGAAATCGGATTCAATGGGAATAATATTCTGCTAAACCATGGGGAAATTTTTTGAGCCCCCCCCCTAAAATTTTACAAATGGGCCCCCCTTGATAAGCAAGGTTAAAAATAATGCTAAAAATAAAATTCTTAATGTCCAAGATGTTGAAACACATAGTAAAGAAAAACCAGTGAGTAATTTCAACAGGTGCAGTCAGATTTTGAAATGAGTAAAAAATTGGATTTGACATGGAAAAGCGTTTGTAAAGGCCAAGATGCATAAAATTCTAAACCTAACCTATAAAATTCGATAAGTATGTATGTTCTTGAACCCAAAATCCTTTTGACAAATTTTTAGTTTCCATGACTTTTTTTTTTTTTTTTTTGCTGAAAATCATAGCCTTTTTTAATCATGATCAAAATCCATGACTTCCCATAATTTTACCCAAGTTTTCGGGAATACAGATACACTGCCAATCCAGTTTGAAATAATTGAAACCTTTTTTTTACTGAACCTTACCTTCAGAAATCATGCAAGAAAAATGTGCAAAACCTTGCTTGAATAAGAGCCAAAAACCTTAATTTTCGGGCTGGAGAAATTCTTTATATGCCAAATAAAACTTCAAATTTCACGGAATGATTTTAAGAAAAACATGTGCCTGCGTCCATACCTATAGCCAATGAGAAAAGATTAAAAATTATAAAAATAAGGTCAACATTTTGTCAATCCTGTCTCGAAATTTTCCTGAGTAAGAATATTTCTCGGGAGGTTGCAGTGACTTGCCCCTATTTGCTCGATAGCACATTATATTTGCTCCTTAAAGAACTGCAAATAAGTCACCTACGGAAAAGACAGGTGATTATTTGCAATCATTATTAAGAATAATGGAACCGATAAAGTTAGACTCTATATAAATTATTGTGTCTTGGGCCTGGGGCACCTACCTTTTGATCGAACAAGTCCTGTCGAAACACATGACACAGTGATAATGATTTAACTAACAGGAGTTTTCAATGACTAGTGTGAAAGAATACATTTTCAGTGAGAGTAAACAAACAAATTAACTTTCACAATTCAAGCAATTTGGCTGACTTAAAACGCTTACTAGATATGTGTATTCCAAATGACACGAGATCCAAAAGTTATTGTTACATAATGCACCTCTTGACAATCTGAATGACAAATTGTAAACAAATGACCAATGACACTTCCGAACAAAAGAAATATCAGACTTGACTAAGGTTAGTCGGTTACTGTACAACGAAAGTTTACTTTTCAATGTATGGGAAACATTTTGATTAACCCCCAGCAAGTTTAGTTATTAATAGTCTGATTTCATTTGAAATCAGACATAAGTTCTTTGAAAGTTTATTTTAAATCACATTATCTGTTTTAAAAAAAACCATAACAAAGTATGAATTGACAATAATAAACAAATTTCAACAATGGCCAAAGAATCTAGTTTGAAGATAAAAAAAAATGTAGACGAATTAGACAAAATATGAATATTTTTTAGCTAATGAAGTTTTATATCAGGATAGTTTACCATCTTGAAATCCTGTTTATTCTTTCAGACGTCTAATTCTCTATCGGAATTGAAACGAATGACACCGCAAGTACATCTGCGTACTATCAACAAAGCCGCCATCTTAGCTAACAAAACAAGCTGATACCAAAACTTTGTGACGCAATATTTGGTTGCGTTCAACGATCTCAACCGGTATACCGGTAACTAACCGGTATTAACCGCAGCATTATTATGATCTACCGGTTAATGCACCGGTTACCGTTTTAATTTGTTGGTTGATTGAATCAAATGATCTTATTAGCTGTCATGTGATCAACCAACCGGTAGCGACCGGTCAAGGTCGTCAAACGTAAGCTTTGTATGATGGCCTCTCTGGATGCCGCTATCAGCCGTACAAATTTATGCGAACAAGCGAACAACTATGCAATTCCGGAAAGTAAAGAGTTTTTTTATATTGGCCGCAAATAGCACAGCTTGACAATCATATCCATAACAACGCAGCATCACCGTTTTCACGCATGTTTATCATAAATAATTCAAGAAATTAAAGGAATTTATCATCATTAGTTTTAAAATCAAATATTTCTGCAGGTACAGATCCAAATGGGGATCATAGGAGGAATTTAAGTGACCAACGACATGCCCTAAAGTTGTTTTGGGAACATATTTCGCAAAAAATCACCCTAACCCCCTATTTATGCCCAAAAGTGACACTTATGACACTCCTTCTAAAAATGAACCCTCCATAGCTGCAAGAGGATCTACTCCCGGTGCTTGGGTTTCTAGTTTGACTCATATCCGACAAATAATGCATCCAATGACCAAGCTTTGAGCAGTGTTTTTTTTTTTAAATTAACACATCTTTTAAAATTTACATTTTTAAAGTTTTAAAAATTCTCCCTGACAAGCCTAGGGACGACCCGTTGCAAGTGGCAAATTTGGCACACATTAGATTTATTTTTTGCACTTTTTTTATTTTGTGCTCTTTTTTTTCCCTTTGTGTGTGTGTTTTTCAAGAATTATTTTCCTCTACACATAAAATGCAGTTACTCATTTTCAAGCTATAAAAAAGGTATCTGGACTATAAAGCACACATTTTTTTTTTTAAGTTTTTTTTTTTTTTGCTTTTGTTTTTTTTGAACATTATTATAAACTTTTACTTGTAATATGAAGCATCTCAGATGAGTGAGAAAAGTGAGTGAGTTTGCAAATAGCTGCAGGATCGACACAAGGATGTAGTTGGGGGGGGGAGTCAAATGGGGCCTGGCCCCTCCCAAAATAAATTTAAATTCACTAATTGGGAATAAGGATTTAACATTTTAAACTTGAACTTCAAAATTTCTTATAATATTTGGCTAGGGCCCCTCCCACCATGTTTAACGATTGAGCTGCAGCATTAAACAAGCTTTTTATGCAACAATAATTGAAGTTTGTATATTTTCTGGACATGTGTAAGCGTAGGTTTTATACATTTATGATTGAATAAAGGTGTGCTACTCTGCACAGAGCAATGGGGTTCAAGTCGAGATTAGAATTCATAAAAACATATATATTCCTAACTTGACAAAGTGGAAAAGGGTCTTGTGCCGAGATCTGGTACGAGGGCCCAGTAATAAATGTGTGTGAGGGCCATGGTGAGAAATACAGAGAGAAGTGATGAATGAAAAGAAAATGTTTTCACAATTTTTTTTTGAAAGAGGAACTATTTAACATTAGAATCTATAAAGAGATATTGATCAATATTTATTAACAACTACTATTAAATTCTAAATGGTGGCTAGGTCGCCCAGGCAACTAAAAGTATCTTGGAGACTGGATTTTTTTTATTTTTCAGAACAAGAATCTTTCAGAAGCAATTTTACACTGAATTTTTCAAATGTTGAGAAATAAGTTGTTTGATGCCTTATATTTTTGTTGGTTCCTAAGATTTTAAATTTTTGCTAGTCTAGAACTGCATGTGTGTTCATGCGAATTTAAGATGATATATATCAATACACAAGTACTAAAGGTCAATTATCTTAAATATTTAGATCATAAAGGATCTTTTACAAAAAAAATGAGATTTTGTATAATTTTATTTTATCCACTGTAACAATTTGTAGGGTTAAAAAAAATCTGTTCAAATGTCGAAAGAAAAAAAAACTAAGAGCAGCTTCAATTGTTTAATACTACCATTTTTAAATTAAATTAATGAAATAAAATATATTCTGAAATGAAGCATTCAATTAAAAAAGCTCAATATCAGTTCAAAATTCAAATTTTTCTCAATGAATGAAAAATTTAAATTTTCATTTTTATCCATGTACTTAGAAACAAACTTAGATATACAAGAATTAAAATTCAAAAAAATGTCACCACTTTCTTGAAGATATTATAATTAATACTTTTTACTAGAATTAAATGAAACATTAATGAAAATCATTTTATTATAATTAGAGTTCCAATTTCATTTTTTTTTATTTATTATTTATTTTTAAGCAGATATTAATACCATACTATGGAGCTTCACTCCCCGTCTGCGGTATGTGACAATTAATGATTTTAATGATTTTAAGTGTGTCAGTACATACTCGCAGGACTGGATGACCAGTTATTCAATTTTTAGAGGGTTGAGGCAGGGGGAAATCGCTTTCCTTAGATATCCTGTATCAAACGGTACCACTAATGATCTGGTAGACAATGCCAGTCTAAAGGAGATAGGGTCACAGACACTTGTACAGGTTTTAATAGTATAGGTAAATATCGGTTTTCACATTCAGTATACAGTGCTAAAGAGAAAGAAGAAACAATACTATATAAAAGGTTAAAGAAGCAGCCCCATTAAGTTCTTGCAATAATATATTAATTTGTTCAATTTGGCCTTTTGCTATAAAATTTCCCCAAACGGATGCATGACAATATAAAATGGTTTTCAATTTTTACTTTATATACCATCCAATGAGTGATGTTGTGACAGCAGGTGTTAGATTGTGGGAATACCTACAAGATAGAGGATACTGTTTTTATAACAGACGGAAAATTCAAAATATGCTGCACTCTACTTTACCTTTTGCATAGCTTTAATTTAATCCTTTTGTAATGGTATTGATTATGCATAACATATGTGTGACACAATCTCACCCTGAAGTCTCTCCCTTCAATGATACTCCGACTGCTAAGTATAAAAATAAAAACACAACAATTTACTAATATGTTTATTTATAACTTTTACAACAGTTTCAACATTAATGAATGATTGGTAGACAATATTAAGGCTTTTCAAAACAAAATTATTGAATATAATAAGAAATAACTTGCATCATAAAGTTTACATTACTGCAATATATTATAAAACATTTTGATTTTGCAATTTGTTTCATATTTTAAGACATATATTAACAAAAATAAAGAGGAGAAACAACTTGATGTGAATTTTTGATTCATAGAAGTTTCTGAATGCATCAGTTTTTATCAGAAAGAGTGAAACAATCCTTAGTAAATATGACATATGAAGACGATTTTAAAAATAATTTCACAAAATAAACCATGGCAGTGTTCATTTGTTAGCAACAAATAATGAAATTAAAAAAAGCTGAAAAAGTATGGTTTCCTAATTACGAAACTAAATTATTTGAAGCTCTATTTTGTTGCCAACATACACAAAAATACATTCAAAACAATACTGTTTTACAAAGAAATTTAACGCTACACAGTTCTTTCATACAAACCACTGATTAAAAATAATTATATATTATTTTTACACACACATGATTCCAGTTCAAAACTATTACTTTATTGGTGTTTTTAAAGCCAATTTAATGGTTTTTAAGGTTGTGTCTGCAGTATAATTGTGAGAAAGTCTTCTGTTTGTCTTTTTTATGATGCAGTGATTTTAGAAAACTTAATACAATTTCAAGTAATAGCAAAGCAGATCACACATTGCAAAAATATATAAATTTGTAAAAGTATGCTTTAATACTGAAATACATTGGGAAAAAAGATGTTTTCTCAACTGTGAGTATAGACATGACATACAATATGGAACTGCAAAATCTTGATTTATTTAAAGTATAAAATTGATTTTTAAAACTTTTCTAATATCTAAAAGATAGTAACATATTTACCAAAACCTTAAGTCTGAGTATAGCTATCCTGCAATAAAATGAGAAGCGTCTGCAGAAATGTTTTACAATGTTTCTTTCAAATAAAAGATATCCATCCCTTTAAACTATTAGGACTTTTTGAAGCATTATAAAGGGGATCATGGAGATTTTGAAATTATGTAAAAAAAATAAGGTTTTTAATAAGATTCAGCAATTTAATTTTTTTGAAAAAGTTCTTTAAGGTCAGCTTTCTTGGCTCCACTTTCTGCAGATATAATAAAATGAACCAAAAATGATAGGGAAATTGAAAATGCTTAAGGTTAAAAGAAATTCAAAATCAAGTTAATATTTTTGCTTAATATGTTTCATGAGTTTCAGAACAAAAACTGGATTTTAGTACTGTTTTTATTGACATAAATAATAGTTTAATACATCAGAAAAAAACATTTTGGAATGGAAAAAAAAATCATGAAACATGAAAAACTGCAAGTTGATAGCATTATACATTATTAACAGCTTGAATAAAAATGTTTTATTACTTCAGGATGATGCCTAAATTAGTCAATACAAAATATTAACATTTAATGAAGGGATGGGAAAAAATTAAGCATTTTGAATTTTATAAAGGTATATTTAAATTTGTTGCCTAACATGGTTGAAAGTTGGGTCCAACGACAAAAAAAATAATAAATTAATATTGATTTATTTTATTTTTTGGTTAAAAGAAAATGCATGGGAATAACAAATATTCCCCTTAGTTTTTTACAGGCATGATAATGTCTATGCCCTAAACAAAAATGTGGAAAAAAGAATTTCAAAGTTATTAAAGGTAAACATAGATCAATCAAAGCCAAAACAATTTTAATGCAATTTACAAACCATAAAACAAATGCATCAAATGATTTAAGCTAACTGACACATACAATTATAGAAAAATAAATTATAGTAAGAACAAAAACATTTAGCTACCTAAATAAGAAACCAGTAATTTTTTTTCTAGAATGAATTTAAATATGTACATTAAAATAAAACATAATATATAGTACTAGATTACAGCTTTCAAAAATTAATCTTCAACATTATAAACTTAAATGTACAAAATCAACTTAAACTAGAAAGATCATAGTAAAGCCCCCCCCCCCCCCCTTCCCCCAACATTTCAGATTACTGTAGTAAAATTAATATCCTATTTGCTGATTAAAAATAACTTATTTGAAACTTTAAATTGTATATCAGTTCAAAGTTGACAATTTCAAACTCAAGAATCTTGTAAGCTAAAATTAAAGTAAAAATGCTTTATAGAAAACACATAGCTATTTGTTCGAAAATATTCATGATAAATCTTATTGCTCTACAGATACACAGTGATGATATGATAAGCAAATAATGTACAAGTTCGACACTCATAAAGAATTTCAAGCAAAAAATTCAGACTGTAATTTGCATACATGTATCAACATATTTCAAAAAATCAACAATCATTTTGTGAACTTTTATGTAATGTATATAATTTTATGAGCAATTAAGTTTTTATACAACCTCTAGGATAAAAATTGTGATGATGTGATATGTGCATGTGCTCCATATTCTACTCAATTGTATATGATTTAAGTACCGACACCAAAACACATTCAATAAAATATAACAATATTAAATATCACGAATGTGCATATTAAAATAAGACTAGTGAGAAACAAATAAAAGGTAATTTCATGTTAAATGTTATTGGGTTGAGAGAAACTAGTATAAAAGATTTGTACTGACAAAACAAATGAAAGATATATTGAATATACATAGTAAAATAGAATAATATAACATATTAAAAACATATAATTAAACAGAGTGTGAATTTGTGATACATGTATAATGGCACAAATTTAAACATATCACAAATTCATTTCACTGGGCTCCAAATTTAGCAGCATGTGACTATTTTTACTTTTAAATGATTTCTATAATGTAGAACAGTGAAAAAAAAATCATAGAACAGTAAGGATGTATTTAAAAAAAACGTAAATAAAATCTGTACTATATTTTAACATTTGGGCATTATAAGGGTCTTAATACTATCTTTATCAAATTTTGCGACTAGTTTCAAATCAATCATATGAGCATAGTTAAACATACAAATACAGACACGCACGCACATGAATACTTTCTCTTGTATATGTAGAGACAAATTGAACAAATTGTATACAGCTGCATTACCATGCAACAAAAGTAAGTTCCACAAATCTTGAAAAGCATGTATGTAATCTTCATTGCACATCAGCATATCAAATATTTATTGATCATATTATGGCTAAAGATTGGGTAATTTATTAAAGTTCATCAACAAAAAAGTTTTTTCTTTTTATTTATTTGTTATTGCAAATGCTAAAACATTTAATCGTGAAAATTTCAAAATGCTTTATAAAAATAATCACTTTTTCTTCCTCAATGCAAAATGAAAGTGGAAAAACTAAAATTTACCGAGTTGATTTTATAGAAGGAATTATCTATACAACTATAGAGCATAAATAATTCCTTTTTCTTTTCCTTTCTTTTTTATTATTTTTTTTTCTTTTTGAAAAAAGCATATTTAATTAAAGACTTTTTTTTTTTGCAATTTTGCAGCATGATAGTAAACAAGACATAGAAATAATGCCTTTTTAATTCTGGATCATCACAAAAAATAATCCAATTTAAAAAAGTAGTTAATCACATAAAACATTTAAATCAAATATGTGATCTTTTTTAGGCCATAGAATAAGTATGATTATTTCAGGAAGTGAATGCACATTAAATCAAAATTTTTTTAGTAGTGGAGCCACATTTCACACTTTTCCAATACCCTTGGGCATTTGTGCTTGATTAGGCTGCGGCTGAGGGGTTTCTTCTGATGAGAAGAATACTGTTTCTTTATATATGAACCATAAACTACATGACCATAACAAGAAGTTGGCAAAACCAGCAATCTGAAATGTAATGGATGATGCATTATAAATTTGTATTTTACTAATAGAAAAATTTGAATTACATCATGCAATAAAAGCATGAACATTATATTGTTCTACAAAAAATAGTATCAAGAGAATAAATTGTGCTGTAAGATACCAAAATAATTTGCAATAACATTTAAATAAAACATGTTTCCATAAAAATCAATAAATTAACATCTAGTGATGGATTAATTTTTTAGTTCCCGAACACATCATTAATGGAAGGGGCTCATCACAGGGAAAGTTAAAATATCTAAAGATAGGGAAAATCTTATAAAACGTTTTAAGATTTTTTTCACACACTTTTCTTTTTTTTGTTCGAAAGAACTTTTATTTTGAGAAATTATTCAGATGTGTAAAAAAGGGAAAACCAAGAAAAGTTTTGGTCTTGCCATAAAAAAGTTTCCATACCGTTTCTTTCTTTCTTTTTTTTTTTTTATGCTTCTTTTTAAAAGAAAAGGGATGTAAGTGGACCTTTTCAAGTTTTGAGTGAAAGGCGTTTAAAGATAACATCCTAGGTAGGCTTTAATTGAATATTTTTTCTAAATCATGATGTATAGCAGCAACTACCAGGGCCACTAGTACCATCTCTTGCCCCAAGACAAAGGAGAGGTTGACCTACCATGCGTATTTGTTATCTCCAAATTTTAAATTTTGCCACTTACATCCCTTTGCTTCTCACTGCCTCAAATGTCATCTACTATTATTTTTAACAGGTTTTCATTTTTTAGAAAGGGGGGGGGGGGAGCAGAAAATGAAAATTACCATCGCATTTCAGCTCAACAGGCTTTGTAATGTGTACAATTTAGGATACAATTACACAGGTAGTACAAGATAGTCATGAAAGTTTTCAACATAAATAGGTAAACAACATCCAAGTCAGTTCGCAATTTTTTTTTTTGTAATTATGCAACTTTTTAAAAAATTTAAGCATGTGCATTCTATATTGCTTAACCAAAAAACTATATTTTAGTAAAAATGTATTTGTCAGTAAAACATGTAATAAATGTATCTTTTTCAAGAATAAACTCAAAACCCAAAAATTTTGAACAAAAACCCAAGATCTTGGGGAAAACGACAGCTTTGTCAGCCCTGATAATACAACAATGTTTCCCAGTATGATATTAAATGCAGTTATTACTTTTTTTTTTCTCAAGATCTTAATTTTTACTTAACAGATAACTTCTAAAAACTATACACAAGAGCATTTACAAATGCAAAATAAATCACTACTTTACATAAAAGGAAAAAAAACATATTTTGTGAGTGCAGTGTGCATGAAAGATAGAAGCAAAACAATTTTCTAGAAGAAGAGATTAATGGAGTTCTATCACATCTGGTCAATTATCAATATGCAAACTTGATTTTACCTTGTTCTTAATTATCTGAAGGATTAAGAAAGATCATTAAATAAATCCCTCATTTTGGCAGTAGTTCAGAATGTGATACATTTTTTTACTTACTAATGATGCATTTAAAAGGCCATATGTTCCATCTTCAGTTGTCTCACACGCAACATCGGGAAGTTTGCAAATTCCCAAAAAATTAAACACTGTGTCTGGATGCAGATAAAACTTGAGATCAGCAACACCTTGTGCCCATGCACTAGATCCAGCTAACCAGAACACAGACAAAACTGCAGTAATTCCCATGTCCTGAAAAATAACGAAGTGCAAAATAAGAAACATAACAAAAAGTTTTAGCGTCAATATCTCAAATGTGTAAATACATTTCAGCATTAAACTTTGTACCCAAAATATAGCAAAATTAATTTTAATTTTCAAGAAAGATTTTACAAATATAATACGACTTTTTTCAACATGAAAAAAAAAGATCCTTTTTTATGAAGAACCGAAGATCTAAATTTTTAGCAAGCAACCAGGTGACTGTCAATAGCCACTTTCTATTGACTTTTCTCATACACTGGTGATAAAAAAATGAATCAAGGGTTCTGTTATCAGTGAGTGAAATGGAAAATACCAAGAGGGAACTTCAGATGGTGTTCAGACTGAAAATGAAGTACACAATGATAGGATAGGAATGACTGGGTCTGACAAATAAATAAAATTTTAAGTGATGTACTAATTGTTAGGTACAGTAAGTAACCCCTCGGGGGGGGGGGGGGGGGGGGGGGTTATATCACGCTTGTCGGGAGACAACAAAAAAGCACAATATGTCCAAAAATACGTTATAACCAAGGTCATAAAACTTAACTATTCAATTAACATATAAACTAATGACATGTGAACCTACAAAAAGCTTGGTTTATTACCAGAAATGACGATTTTCTTAATAAAAAGAAAAGAAAATTAGCTCATTAACTGTTCTTAAAAAAATAAAAATAATAATAATAATTCTAAATATTTCTATTGTTTTATCATAGATTACAAATCAAAAGTTGCTGCTTATATTGCAATGAATTTAGATGAATGGAAAACACACCATTTTTTTTCACAGATAAAAGAAAGAAGAGAAGATGATTTCTGAGAAATATAACATCTTTTTTGTGTGGTTTCAAAAGTAAAACAATTTTTTTTAAAAAGTGTATAATATTTTGGGAGACAAAGGAAAAGCTTGATATGTCTGAACAAGCAATGTAATGAGGCATGATAGAACAAGGAGTTACTACATTTGACTGCCAAAAAAAGCATTTAATCACCTGCTGGCAGAAGGAACGTGATTATTTCCAGGTCTTCACAGATTTTTTTTTTAATTTCTTATTTTTAAAGCACAAAAGTTGGCTTTTAATGCAAGTAACTTAAAAAATACTCTTTATCAATCAATGAATCCTTTTTTTCCTCCTGTGATCTTTTCACAGCAAAGCCATTTTCTGCTCTCTTTCAGAGTTGCAAAAGTGCTACATTCCTTACTTTACACGAAATTCATATAGCATAGGCATTCTATCCTATGTATGAGCACAGAGAATGTGATCCCCAAAGGAAAAGGAAGAAATAAATTTATTGAGAATTTAAGTAAAATAAGATTAAATACTCTTCCAGATAAATTTTGTTTACAGTACAAAGTTTTGTACTGATAAAAAAAAATCATTAAATATGTAGATTTTTTTTAACATAATTTTTAAAGAAATTATGATTCTGATCTAAAAAAGTTTTTTACACAACGTTAATACATTTCTACTTGTGTACCTCTTGTGATTCTGAGAAGTTTTGACGATTTCTAACATTGCACCTGGCACTAGGACAGCCAGAATTAATTTACTGGGAATTAAGAGGAAGGTTTCGTTATAGCAGTCTCTACATTGATATTAAGACTGGCAATATTCGTATGTTAAAACTGAGAGTTTTAGGGGTTGAACCTCAAAATCTCCCATGCTGCGCCCCTGACACCAGGTATTAGCAAGTATATTTGTAGTAACCCATGATTTGTAGTTACTCATCCATTATTATTTCCTTTAAACATTTAGTATTGGGGGCTAGTGTGCAACCACTTTTTCAATGACAAAACCCCAGTTTAAAAAATGCACAGAGTTTTTTCTTTCATAGATGCTAACCTGAGTTTTCGAAGTTAGCGCCCTCTGCATCACTTTAGCTAATGTTGTACCAATGAAAAAAAAAAAAACTTTGAGACAAGGCTTAAAATAAAGAAAAATAAGAGGCTGTCTATAAAGGATATTATATTTTCTTCAACATTTTTGACTCTCTTCCTTCCTTGATTACATGACATGCTATTTTTCAGAAACTTATTCTTAAAAAAAAGTGCATTTTTACAAAATGTGTGATGTCACACTTCTTGTAACCCCCTCCTCCTCAAAATCTGACATCATTTGTAGGCAGCCCCTTATGTATAAACCTTAAATAGTTTTTTTTTTTCTGTAACAAATGTTTGTTATCAGTGCAAGCCTTTATAAACACTCTACTGAGCACTTAATCACTTTGCATGAATGAGGAAATGTTTCAAGATCAATGTATGGGAGCAAAAGCAGATGAGAAGTGAAAGAACTGCATATTATTCTGTTCACACATTTTATGCATGTTCCTAGCAGAAAAAAGTTGAAATGCTTGGATAATTATGAAATTCTTTTGATATTTGGCTCTCAACTGAAGTTTTTCTGCAATCATTTCAGCTGTGCATCAGCAGTCATGTGATGATAAGGATGTTGTTGAAAATTATAAAATAAATTTTCAATTCTGCTTCTCTTCCTTTCTGAGCATGAATTTAGACTATTTCATATTTACGCAGGAAATTTTTTTTTATAAAACCATAAGTAAGCTTTATACAGCTTTTTTTTTTCTTTAAAAGGGCATTTAAAAATAAAAAAAAAAGCTTTGACATTATCCTCAAAAAAAAAAAAAAAAAAAGCTGGCATACTTTTATTAATTTTACAAAGATAATAATAATTATTATAACTATTTTGCACAAATTCATTTAATCAAATCTTTGTTGAGGATACAAAAACAAAATTCCATACTAAATTTTAAAATATTAACACATAGTATTTTATGTGACAGAAAACAACTACGACAGAGTTTAGCTCTAATACTTACAATAACTGGCAACTTGGGATTATTAGCATACATCTGATGGAAAAATATGTATACTACTAGAGTAAAAATTGTATACAAGAAGGCTAAAACACCAGTAGCAACATAAAATGCCGCTGAGCTCGTATAATCAAAGGGGAGTGTCAATTCTACATCTTTTTCGTTGCTTCCACAACTGTTAGGAATTTTCAGTACTGAATTCCTAAAAGGAAAAATGGAAAGATATTGAAGAAAATTTAAATATGAGCATTATAAAGTCAGATATATGAAGAAAAAGTTTCAAAAAATTAAACAAAAATAGTCTTTTTACATTATTTTTATACGGATAAAGAAACAACACATTTTCATGCCTTAGTCAATCCACAACCTTGCTATGAATCCTGGAACTAAAGGGTATTGAAGTTTTGATGGTACCTCTAAGTAGTAGCTTTTAGAAAAAAATTTAAGACACCTTGTTGCAAAAAATTAGGACAAAAATCAGGACACTTAACAGAAAAAGAAATATATACATCAAATTCTCTATTCAGTTGTTTGTTAAAACAAGGTTTTTTAACAAGGAATTGGGTTTGAGACTATAAGAAGCTACATTGTCTAAATATTTTGCAGAAAAGTTGACCAAGAAGAACCTCCAGACGTAAAATCTTAAGAGTCATGGAAAAAAATAGATCCAAAAATCTCTGTAGCGTCCAGAGCCAAAACGAGATCATGGCAGCCTAGTTGAAAACTTAGGAATCAGAGCAGTTTAAATTTTATAAGTTTTATGGGGTAAAAGATAACTGACAAGAGGTTTGACTCACCTTGGATCACGGCAGCTCTGGTGGCTTCCACATTAAAATAATTATAAGTTTTCCAGATTGTTACAAGAAAACAGATGGATGATAGAATTTATGAGTTTTGCAGCATAGAAATTAATTCAAATTGAGAAGGGAAAAAAAAGGAACTACCATATCTTGCAAAAGGAAACATGACCCAGCCAAATCCTACAAAAATACTATTACAGTACAGTTGAACCTTGTTATCACGTCAACCTTTGGACTGTCTACTAAGTGTATCATAGTTAGAGCCACGTCTTTACTGGAATAGTTTAAAAACAAAAAATGTTTTAATAAAATTGCATATTTAATTAATTAATTAATAGTTTGGTGTTATTAATTAGATTCAACAAACATAATTTTGAACTATAGATGGACAAGTTGAACTCCAAGAAAAAAAAATACATCATTTACTCTGTTATTTCACTTTAAAACTTTCCAAAAAGAGTTGGTTTACTTCTTAAATAACAATTTTAACAATCCTACTTTTTACAAAGTTAATTTTTAAGTGAAAATAATTTCTGCCAGCTAATCCAAACTTTCAAACATGAAAGAATGTTGTTTAATTTTTTCTATACATTGAAGGTTTTGTGTACTTCTTGTCAATCTAATAAAAGGCTTAATAATGTTCTCAATGTTATTTCTTTCTCTCATGAGAGAAGCTTGCAATGCCTAGCTACAGCTGAATGCTACAGCTATGGTTTTTGTTTCCTTTTACTGCTTCCTTAATCCAGTTT
Source organism: Uloborus diversus (assembly GCF_026930045.1). Lineage (NCBI taxonomy): Eukaryota > Metazoa > Arthropoda > Arachnida > Araneae > Uloboridae > Uloborus > Uloborus diversus. The sequence continues at coordinate 200,832,888 of NC_072731.1, forward strand.
TAAAATCCATTTGCTTTGAATTCCTTCTTATTGTCCCTCATGTCAAAGGTTAAAATCTGTCACCTTCAGAACTTATGTACACGCCCCACCATTCAGGTGTCATGCATAGGGGGGGAAAAACACAGGTCTCTTATCGTTTCTCAGAAAATTCTACAATAAACTTTTTTTTAGATATTTTCACTATTTTACTGAAAATAATTCAATTGTAAAGAAAAATTTAATTCTGCCTAAGCAGTTCAAAGTTCTGTGGTAGCTGGAGTTAAACAATTTAACATTATCATGCAATCTGGAACCATTTAACATTAAAATTATATGCAATAGGTACCAGACATTGAATGAGTGACATGACATCTAGAGTGTTGTGTAATCCGGGTGTCACGATAACAAGGTTTGACTGAATTAGAGAAACAAAATATTCTTACCAGATTCTTACGTAATCCTGCAAAGGTATGCATAGATGGAAAAAAAAAGAAGTGTTTCTTAAAAATAGCAGTTTAATTACAATAAAATATGTGCAAGAGGTTAGAAAAATATATTTTTAAAATATTCAGGTATAATAAACTTACGAAAATGGATAACCCAGTTCATATTCGAATTCTTCCTTTTCACCAGGTGGTGGGCAGGTAATGGAAAATTTACATATTGTGTCAAAATCAACAGTCGTTGCAAACGCTATAATAGCCATAACCTATAAAAATAAAATCCAAAATTAAGAGTCTAAAAGATAAAAGAAAATAGTGTATTTTAGTAATAATTTCATTATATAATGGATTTGATACAATACTATATTTAACAAGGCTTTTCACTAGAATGTTTATTATACTATCTTATGCAATGAAATTTATTTATCCCATATGTATCATCGATCCTATCAGTAATTTTACTGCTTACTTTATTTTCTTTTATTCTATTCTCAACTCCAGTTTTAAAGTTTTTTTCACAAAATGCAGATGTGAGTTTTAACACATTTGGAAGAGCTTGAAAAAGGAAAATGTACAACGTATTTTGCAGTAAGTTACCGTCCTAAGCCAAGGAATAAGGCAGAAATACATAAAATACACTGCCAGCTCAGTCATTCCATCTGATGACTGCAATTTCGTGCTTTTTAGCACTTATCAACCCTGAATAGGAAGTAACTAAGCTGGAGGCCGAAAACCTTTTTCAGGAGCCAAGAGAGCCAAACAAACTGGTAGCTAATGCAGAATTAGCACACCAGACTAGTGACAGCAGCAAAGGTGCGGTTCAACTCAAAGATTGAAGGCCAAGCTAGATATTTTGCAGTAAGTTACCGCCCAAAGCTAGGTCTAAAGCAGAAATACAGGCTTGGATCCTTTAAGAGGTTTTCTGCCTCCAGCTTAGTTATTTCCCATTCCAGGTTGATGAGTGTTAAAACGCACGAAACTGCAGTCCTCGGATGGAATGACTGAGCTGGCCGTGTATTTTATGTATACAATGTATATTTCATTAAAACTTAATTTCTACTACCATTATTTTCGCTGGAAAAATAACTCATTAAACTATCTTTTATTTATTTATTTTTGCATCATTTTTCAGCTATTTATTCATCTTAATTTGAGAGCAAAAAATGTCTAAAAGGTGCTCACTAAAAGGTCTAGGGCCCAAGAAACCAAAAAGATTTTCAAAATATTAATAAAAAGTAAATTTAGTAAAAACAGGAGGAAAAATAAAAATTCTACACATATTATTCAAGAACATCAGCAAATCTTACTAGAAATAGATATAAATGTTCTATAGATTATTATAAAATTATTGGATATTTAAAGAATTCAGAATTGTAACAGATGGCTCAAGCATTAGATATCATTGTTTCAGACTGCTGTATCAGCCAAATAAATGCATGCAAGTTGAAATTTTCCAAGTCAATTGTGTTGCATACAAGTGTTGCAAAAAATTGCAAAAAATTGTTTTGGACTTCTTGTCCTTCCGTTACCCTTAACAAATACATAATTTATATGCTTAAAATAATCATTTTTTAAAACTAGAGGTGGAATTGTAATGACTGAACACTTTTGTATGAGCTCTAATTTTTATAGAATTTTTCCCTTTTATAGTTTAGCTGAACTTTTGGGAAGAACATGATAGCGAGAAAATCATGTTGCAAAAAATGTCCTTCCGTTAGTTTTTTAAATTTGATTAAAAAAAGTTACTAACAAAACATTCTCGGCTTTTGACTTTTTTAGCAACTTACTATGAAGTGTATAAAAGTTTATGCATCAGTTTTTTGCAAAAAATATGTATTTTGATATGTTCAGACAGAAATGCATCGATTTTTTTTTTTTTTTTTGTAAAACTGTCCTTCCGTTGCCGCTGGAATTCACCATATATATGTTTGAAAAAAAAAAGAATGACTCCAATAATTTGGAAAGTGTCGAGGTGGAGATGTTTGTTTAACATTAGAGTGGTTAGATTTTTTAAAACTTTATTTAACCAGCTTTTTTATACGTTTTATGAAGAAAAACTAACCGAATATGATTATGTTTCTCCACTGTACACTGACTCATGGCATGACGCCTAAGATTACTATGAAACAGATGACGCGGTGTAGAAGGCACACTAAGAGGTGATGGCAGTCAACAGGATTTTATTTTTTTAGTGTTTGGAGGGGGGCCCGCAAGTCACTATTTTGCCTAGGGGCCCGGGTTGAGTTCTTAGCGACTCTGATGGTTTCTCTTGCCTCTGCTGAGTGCAGAAAAAAAGTCTATGTGTCACAGGAGAGAGCATATTAAAATGTTTGTTTTGACATAATTTTTAGCATTCTTTGATTGTGAATCTATATATTCCTAGCAACATTATCAAAAATAAAAACTAAAATATTTACTTCCAAAATTATGACAGGTTTCTGAAATTTTTTAAGTAAATAATACAAACATTTTACCTTCATTTAAAAAAGGAAATGTTGAAGAATCTGAATTTTTTTGGGCTTTTTTTTTTTTTTTTTGACAAGTGCAAAGATTATATATGCATCATGCCCTCACCCTTAAAGGGCAAGAGTAATCCTGAAATGGTTATAATTTGTCATTTTGTCCGGGGGGGCACACCTTGGGGTGAGGACGAGGGCTCATGACGTAGACTATGCCATTGAAAGTTTTAGGATGGGGATGACTTAAGGGGTATTTTTCTCATTTTTTGGGGTGCTCGTCTCTGTGATATTTAGCTGGGGGGGGGTGCATCCTGGAACTCGGTGGGGTAGGCACCCCTGACTTCATCATACTAACTAAAGTATGTCACGATTAATGCTGTGCTGGCGCAAAAAGCAGCCATGAATTTTTGAAAAGTAAAATCGAGTATTTACTGAAACTCGGTACATACTAGTTTTGCTCGTTGTTTTATCTAGTATTGTTTTTAATCTTTTGATAATTCAGGATCAAGTAATCACAGAAATAACAGATAATAATTAATACTTGCATTGATTGTGTTCAAAATTTGACAAATTGTGTTTAGCTTTTCTCCCTATCTTTTTGTGTGGCAATCCGACTCTATTCTGTTCTTTTTGGAGGCATACCATAAATATATTTTCTGCTTACTATTAGACTTACTATTAGACTAAAATGTAGCCATATACTTTTAAACTTTTGTTTGATTAACATACAATTTTAAAGACAAAGATGATTTTTTACTCTCCAAATTAGGGAGCCCTATTCAATTTGCCGAATTAGAAATTCTGCACAGAATACACACACACACATAGGGATTGCAATACCGGACCAAAATTGTAATACCGGTATTTGTTTTTTTTTTAACGTGATGCCGGAATACCAGTATTAGAAATTTCCCAAAAAAGAAAACATTCAAAAGACATAACATTTTGTTGCTATACTTTATTACTTTGTGCAAAAAGTGCATTATTTACTTGTTGTGAACAAATTAAGATGAAGGAACAAATATCATGATAAAAAATCAATAATATCAAGAAAAATAATTGTCAGTAAGCTTGGAACTCATTTTAATGAAAACAATTCCTGTAATTAAAAATATTCTTTCTGCATTCACACAGACCGGTGCTACTGTTAATAATGCACAATCTCCTGCAGTTGCCTGGAAGTAATTCCTCTTCAATTAATTAGGTCATTAACTTGTTGGTTTTTAAAAAATCATTTTTGTGAGTGTGGGTGCTTCTTTCGTATTTTGGGTAGTTTTTTTATCATTATTATCTACAGTTAATTGTAACTGTTCCTCGAGCGACAGTTCGTTTCTTCAACGATTTTCTCTCAGTCAGAATACAATTTTGTTTACCTTTTATCAACCCTTTGGTTTAAAAAATACATTGTATATGATCTTGTTTGATTTTCTTTTTTTGAAATTCTTTACAATTATGTAAATGTAAGAAAATATGTTTCAACTGATTATACCTAACCTCTTTACAAATGTTCAAGGCATTGTAAGTATTATCTTGCTAGGTATAAACATGAATAATGAGACTGAACAACATGCTAATATCGGCGAGAACACACTACTTTTTGTTATACAAACAAAAAAACTTTTTTTTTTCAAAATTCAGTAAATTTGGGACAAATATTTTTATGAATTACCATAAAGAATTACTGCAATTGAATGTTGGAATAAATTGTTCCTAGCACAAACACATTCGTAATTACACTTAAAATTAATTTTTGCAAGAGGGCAATCCAAGGAAATGGAGAAAATAAAAACGTTCACATAAACTCATGAAAGTGCGATTCATTACAGCATCTGGTGATAAAAATATCGTTTTGAAATCTTTTAGCTACTTTTATTCATTGATATTTTATACATTCCTACTTTTAAAGTCAAGTTTTTACTTCAATAGTCGGATTTTGGAGTACTTTGACACTGTCTCATCGAAAAAGAAATTTAGGTTTAAATTAGCAGTAGATATCTATGTAGTTAAATTAAACACTCTTTTTATCAAAAGCCAGTTATTTTTAGCTAATACCGAAAATACCGGTATTCTACCCCAGCAAATATCGGTATTACGAAATTGCTCCAAATACCAGTATTCGGTACACCGTTATTGCAATACCTACACACAGAGTAAATTTTTCTCTTGGCTTCATCGGCAGTTGACAGGAATACTCTTTTATACCCTTGAAGGCTATAGTGAAGAGAATACTATAAAAGAATATAGGGATAAAAGACAACACTATTCTTCTTAAAATGTACATTTAAAACAAAAATTAAAACAAAATGTATAAACGCTTCATATATCCGAACGTTAAAAAATTTCTTTAAATGCACGACAAATTAAGACAAAAACACTTAGGGCGTTTCTTCTGTGCCTCTACCCAGCAGTTGCTCCCTTACTGCCATCTGATCTGGCAGCGTCTTTACATTATAGTATAGCACAGCTTGGGTTATATTTCCCCCTCCCCTTCATATATTTAGCTCTACATCTAGTATTTCAAACGCCTTGCCGGATTGCATGGCGGGCAGTTAAATTATTTTCACTCCTACTTAGCCAGGTTATTATTCTATATATTAATTAGAAACACTGTACTTTATACTTACACACTGGATTATCCTTATGAACCCTCTCGGTTCTTTTATGACTCTTATGCTTAGGTCCATGACTGTCTGAAAAAAAAAAAAATTAACAAAACTATTCAACTGGAAAAGATTAACAAAGACACTTTATAAAACAGTTTTTATTTGAATAAAGAGTATTAAATGGATCGAGAATGAAATAATTAATTTTTAGCAGTAAAAGAAAAAAGACATTACTTTTTCATAAACAATATTCATGGAATATGAATCAGCAATAATATTGGTTGCTGCTGGTGATCTTAATTTATTACTCTTTTTGGAGCTATCTTAGAAAAGAAATGAATAATATCCAAATCTATGTCAATGCCAGATTTTTCCACCAGATGGAAATCTTGAGAGTGCAGCCCTTACCCGTGTTCCTCCAAATTTTCATATCAAGTTACAACGGAACCCCCCCCCCCCCCCCACACACACACAGAATGAGGTGAATTTGCTGCCCTGCTGGAATTTTCATTCAGCGCAAGGTCCTCATCATGCTCCCCCCTAAATACGATGCTGATTCATGTTCTTTTAGCAATTATGAAAAAAATCAAATTCATACATGGGTCATTCCGCGGAAAATGAGAATAAATGCTGTGTCTGACATGTCACAGATTCAATGAAATTTTTTTTTTTAGGTAAACCATGCATATCTATGAGGGAATGCAAAGTATGGAAGTTTGAAAACTGTTTGTTATTGAATTTAGAAGTTGATGCTTATGCTAAGTCTAAATTTTCAGAGTTCATGGCAGCCAGTTTGTGACTCAATAACTCCGTAAGTTATAAACGTACACTTAAAAAATAAATATTACTACATTCTATAAACATATCTGTATTAGGAAAGAGCAAAGTAAAATTTATTCAAAGCTTGTTTTAAATCTCAGATAGTAACAAAGACTGAAAACTTGCCACTTTACTTCAGATTTCAGATCACTCTTCTAAGTATTTTAATGAAAAAAAAAAAAAACAGTAAAAATGATTCAGATTAAAAAACTATCTTTAACTAACAATCTGCTCTAATTTAGTAATTGTCTTTGAATTCCTTGATGACAAAATCATACTTTAAAAAACCAAAAATTTCCAAAATTTTCAATTGTTACTGTATTTCAGATGTTTGTTTGAACTTGAGGAATTGCTCTTAATTTACACAATTGTTTTTTACGTAACATACTGAAGTGTCTTAGATAATACTAAATTTTAATCATTGGAACCAGAGTATTTTTGTTACTAGAGTAACTTGAACTAATAAAATTTCATTAGTTACAGCTTTTATTGTAAGTTTAGCAAGACTTGACCATTTCTTTCGTGTTTCATTTTCTCAAAAGTATGTATATGAAGTACTTGATGAAATGTTTTCCATACGTGATGTAGGAAAAAATAACTCTAAAGTTTCTAGAAAACCTATCATGTCAGCATGACTTATGGAACATACTGAGTTTAAAGATTAAGGCAGAGGACCATTTTGTCTTAATTCTCAATAGCATTTGAGATTGGGCTATGAGTTTTAGGAAATTTGTTTTATCCATGAATGAGTATATTTGACAAAATAGGGAATATTTCAATTCGATAGACTCTTGGCGACGTTGCCAAATTTTGGCGATAAACAATTTTTCAGTTGCAACCCTGCTCCTCCAGATTCCCAACGGCAACCCTACTCAACTCCTCCGCGAGCTGTTTTGGCGATAACCGATTTTCCGATGGCATCCCTGCTCCGCTCTGCTCCTCGGAATTCTGACCGGCAACCTTACTCACCCTCTCCGAACCGGTCTGCCGGGGGTTTCCGCCCCCCTTATCCCACCTCGAAAATCGCTCCACGTTGAAGCATCGCTTCCACGTGGTATTTTTTTTAAAATCATTAATGTATTTTATTAATTATTTTATTTCAATGTATGGGATCACAAGATCCCCATTATACCTATGGATCTCCTGGAAGCTGTGAGTATCACTTTTTGGTGTTTCATTTATTTCATTCTGTATGTAATTTTTCTCATAAAACAGCTGGTTAATAAATAGTGTTTCATGTTACATGACCCCCTTGTTTTGTATAATTTTCTAAAAATAATGAATTTGATAAAGGCTAATATTTGATTGAATTCTAAATTTATGCTTTTAAGTCGTTTTTTATTTTTTTGCGGCTCAGATGCTATTGGATTATTCCGCACATGGGGAACAGTAATTTTGTAACCATGCCGTTTTATATTTTTAATATTGTAATTTTATATATATATATATATTTTTTTTTTTTTTTCTTTTTTTCAACTGTTGCTCAATTTTTTGGCCTCAAAGCCTATACGTTATTACTTTCCTTCTGCCGATGAAAAAGAGGGAATATTTTTTTACTAACCTAGTGTTGTTAAAAATGGTGTTTTTGAATGCTTATTTTTTCATTAATTACCCCGCTTTGATGGGTTGATTAATTGTTTTATTGCCTTTTTTGTCGTGTTTTTTAGTATTTTTTTCCTCTAGTTTTAGTAGCTTTTTAAATATATTTTCGAGGGTTTATTTGTTTATAATAAGTGTTTTTGATGACTAAATGATTCAAATAATTACTCTGTTCTGATGTGTTAATTAATTGCTTTGCTGCCGTTTTATCGTGTTTTGTAGAATTTATTTATCTAGTTTTAGTAGTATTTTAATGTATTTTTGAGGGTTTATTTATTCAGATTTGTTTATAATTAGTGTTTTTGAGGGTTAAATTATTCGAATTTATTGCTCTGATGTGATTATTTATTCAGATTTGTTTATAATTAGTGTTTTTGAGTATTAAATTATTCGAATTTATTACTCTGATGCGTTAATTTGTTTTAATGCCGATTTTTTAAATTTATCCAGTTTTAGTAGTTTTGATGTACTTTTGAGGGTTTGTTTATTTAGATTTGTTTATAAATTAGTGTTTTTGAGAGTTAAATTATTCAAATTAATTGCTCTGTTCCAATGGGTTTTTTTTTTTTTTTTTTTTTTTTTTTGAGTATTGTTCTAGTTTGATAGTATTTTAATGTAATTTTGAGTTTTCTTAGTTGATAATTAGTGTTTTTGAGCATTGAAGTATTTTTTAAATTAGTTACTGTTTACTTTTTTTATTCTGTTTCAAAAACACTATTTCATTCGTTTTTCAGTTGGTTAGTAAAAAATATATATACTTTTTCCCTTTTTTCTCATCGGCAGAACGAAAATAATAGCATCTAGGCTTTGGCGCCAAAAAATTTGGCGACAGTTTAAAAAGTCGCCAAGAGTCTACCATATCGCAATTTTCCCACAAAATACACTCATTTATTTCAACCGCTCTGCTGCGACATTCTTTGAACTATTTTAGTTATAACTTTTCTTTCCAGAATAAAAATTGTCAGTCAAACCACATTTGCCACAATAAATCTAATTTTCAATGGAAAGCAGCTGACTTTTTCTACTATCAATGACAAAAGAGTTTATTATGGCATTGATAAAACTATTAAACTATTATCCGTCAAAACAAGTATGCATCCTACATACAATAATTCACTTAGAACTGCAAGATATTTTCTTCTGCCTGCTACAATCACAAATAGTTTTTTTTTTTTTTTTTTTTTTGTCTCATCAGTGAAACTTGTCAATCTTTTCAATCAATTTATTGAAGTACCCATAGCTGTCTTGGAGACATGCAATTATCACCGTTTTATCTCAATTAACAATTGAACACCTAAATTCCTCGTCTCACATTCATCTCAATCATCAGTGAAAGGAGCATATGTTTGAAGAGAAAGAGTTTAGAAATCAGGCCTAAATCCAACATCAATAATTTCATTTGTTTATTACATATATAGAGCAACTATTTGTGGCTAGGTAATATTTTTCCACACATTGATTTCATGCATAAATATCTTTTTAGTACATTTTTTCAAAATTGTAAACATTGGATATACTTGCTTTTGCATCATTTAGTCGTTTATCTAGTTCTTTGAATTCTTGTAATATCACATAAAACACAAAGAAAATGCTATTTTTCTGAATTTTATTTTAAGTTTGGAAATCAAAAACCAATTTCGAGTTTCTTCAAGCAAATAGTAGAAACACAGCTCTATATTCCTGCAAAATTTTAAAGTTGTCTGAATTTTCCCTCATTTGAATTTTTGTGTCTATATGAAGGGGAAAATCATCATTTAACAAAATGTCACTAAGTTTAAAACCGATTTTGAAGACAAAGGAGTTAAAATACAACTTCAAAAAGCAAGGCATTTCTTTTATGATACTTAGCATATTATTGGGTATTAATTTCAGCAAGGCTAATACATTCCTTAAAGATTGAGATTAAAAAATAAAATACTTAATTATGAGAAAACTGAAATATTTTCAGTTTTTGAAACTCGGTTAAAAGTTAACTATAATAACTTAATAATTTTACTGATATATCAGATGAATTGCTGTACTCCATAAATTACAACAACATATAACTTTTAGTTTTCACTAGCTTTCACCCGCAGTTTCGCTCACGTTGATGTAGTTTTTTTCAATTGATTCAATGGTCAAACATAGGGAGAGGTCAAACGATGAGGCATTTATGAGAATGCTGTTCAATTTGACCAATTTTCAATTGCAGGTAACTGGTTAAATAAAAAATATTTACCAAAATATTTTATATATTTTTATATAGGCATAAAAGGAACCTGTATACCTCATTTTATAAAAATCTGTTACCATGCAGCCACCACGTTTTAGTGAATTTTGTTCATTTTTGTATAGAATGACCCACATTCAAATCAGGGCTTTCCGGAACCTACTTACTTACCCTTATTGAAAGTACTTTCGTTCTATTTTCTCCTTTTATATTTCTTTCTGAACTATTTTATCCCATAACATTTTGAGAGGTGATTGAGCATTGATGTGTGACGATTGCCAAAAAGCACCTTGGAAACAGCGGAGATGACCTTCAGAGAGTGGCGCGCGTGACCAACGCAGGACCCCTGGTGCGCTTGACCCCGAATGTCGCCCCTCGGTCTGGGTGTTGAATGGAGCAGTGGACACAAGTCTGGCCTTTGGCAGTTTTGCCTCCTTTCAATAGGGACTCCAGCGCGGTACTTTGTGTCTGGTTTTTGGCGGGATGCAGACCAAGTGGAGCCAACATGGTAGCAAATGGGAATTGCTCCCTGTACCAGGAGTCGATCGCCACGCCATCACTCATCCAATGAAATTAAAATTCTGGACAAGACACGCCCCTTTATGAGAAGGCGAGAAGGAAAAAAACTTAAGATTTGGGGACTTGGAAAAAAGATCTCGGAGAGATCGGACGCGTCCGAAGGGGAAGAGCTCACGCGAGCTGGACTTTGATAATGTGTGACTGGCGCCTTGGAGATAGACCTCGTCATGTGTACCATGAACATTGCTGTTTATATCTGTAAATAGTTATTTTAACCAAGAGAAGTACTCCAAACCGAAATGGTGTACAAGTATATTTTTATAAATAAAAAATTTGCAGTAAAAAGACTGAGTCAGTGACAAATAGTTCGCCGTCGGATCCCATGCTACCAGGTGAACCCCCAAAATTCGTCACAGGTGCAGCTCAGAGTCAGCATTTTTGAAAATCTTCTATTTTCTGTTTGTTTTCCTTCTTTTTTATTTCAGGGGTTAATCCTATGTCTACTATGTATACTCATACAGTGAAGCACGTTTATACGTTTTTTAAATCGGTCCCTGCAAAGTCTAATACACATTAACCTAGACCTATTATACGTTTTTTCATTTGCACGCTTTTTTTATACAGTCCCTTTAAAAATGTATAAACGGTGCTTCACTGTATTAAAATTCATTGCACAAACTAAAAAGACAATTTGCTCAAATGGAACAACTTTTAAGTCTCACTGTTTAATTATGAAACAACATACATTCCCAAGGCTAAAGGTGAAATTAGATAAATCTTAAGCCAGATAAGTAGTAATTCACCATGAGCAATATAGCTTAAAACTAATTGAGATTACATTCTAAAATATAGACTTGAATTAGATATTTATTTTTATGGTTAAATATGTATTGCACATTACATGAAAATTCCTAAAAATCCTGGCAAACATATGGTAATTTCTCAAAATTTACATCTTAAAACATTTAAACAAAACAAACTTGAAAAAAGAAACCAAAAGATATGCACCTACTATCAATAATTTGTTCTTTCAAATTGTCACGAAGATTTTATAAGCATTAGGACATTACAAGAACCATTAACACAAGAAATACCAGAATCAGTTACACACACAATTCAATTCAAAAATTCTTCTATTTCCAAATGCAGTAAGTAGTCAAATGAAATAAAGAAAACAAAAATGTCATGTCTGAATGAATGCGATACTAAGTTGTACATTTTTTTTTTTTCAATGTTAATGACACATTTCTGCTCTGACTGTTAAACAATAATAAACATGTAGCACAGTAAATTAGGAAAACGTATCAAAAAAGTTTCAACTTTTTACTGAGCGATTCCAGAAATTTTAAATCATCCATTGTATGACTGTTTAGGAACAAGGAACAATAAGTGAAAAACAACCTCAACCCTTGAACGATAGCATTAAGCAAATCTTACTTTCAAATTCAAACCAGTTTTGAGAGAATATCTATCAATTCCAATTCGTACTACATCAAGTTCTTTAGAAACTTCGATTACCATAGCAGAAAGCAAAATGTTGATAATAAAAACATTTGAAAATAAAAGTTACTAAAGAAAAATTCAGTAGGTCGCGTACACCATGAACAAACACTTCAGGAGGAAGAAGGACAAAAAAAATTTTGGGCTCAAAGAGATGTTCGTCCTTACTCTATTTCTATTTGTGACTGCGCAATCCCAAAAATAAAGATCCAGACCCAGCGCTCAGTCGGCAAATGTTTCATCTCATCCCCCCTTTTATGTTAAAAATTTATTAACAAATTCTGAAGCAAATATAAACAAACAAAAATATAACGTTCTTCGGACATAACAGGGAAGTAATTGTCCCCCTAGAAAATCCATAAAATTTAAATCTTTATTTACCTGTCGCACAAAAGTTTATTTTCATAAAAACAACCCACAACCACACCTCCTTCTCATCTCATTTTAACTCTTTTTTTTTTCTGATTAGTAGCGCCCTCTATTAGTTTAATTTATTTTATTTTAAAAATTCATAACTAAGCATTTTCACCTGCAGCAAGAAAATCAGAAGAAAAAAAAAAGAAAAGAAATTAATTTTTGAGTCCTTTTGACCGAGTTTTTCTTTTTAGTGGTATTAATTGAAACTGAAACTACTTTTATTCAATGAAAAGCTTTATACAGCTCAACTTTACTTCTACCATCTCCGCCGTCCGCCATTTTGTGATCACGTTGCGTGGATCCTGGCCGTAAGCTGTTTTAATTAATTAATAAATATTTCACTATGGTGAAGCCAAAAAGTGAAAAAAAGGGTAAATCTGCCCTGAGTGAAGTTGTCACTCGAGAATATACGATTCATCTCCACAAGCGGCTTCATGGTGTTGGTTTTAAAAAGCGGGCCCCAAGAGCCATCAAAGAAATCCGCAAATTTGCCGAAAAGCAGATGGGAACTCCTGATGTTCGAGTGGATACCCGACTCAACAAATTCATATGGTCCAAAGGTGTGAGGAATGTTCCATACAGAGTGAGAGTTCAGTTATCCAGAAGAAGAAATGAAGACGAGGATTCAGTACACAAATTGTACACCTTGGTTACACACGTGCCTGTTACAACTTTCAAGGGATTGCAAACAGAGAATGTCGATGTAAGCGAAAGTTGAACTTTTTCTACATTGTTAAAATGAGATTACCTGGACTAAAAATCGGACGATGGATATGTAAATTATGTGAAATGTAATAAAAAGATTTCCCAGGTAAAATGTTTTCTAATGCTGTGTTTCATAATTCAATGTTTTCAAAAAAGGAAGGTGCGAGTTGGAATTTTACAACGCTGGTTTTAACATTTTATGAAGGAAGAGGCAGGGCTCATAGTCCTCCTATATCTCCTATATTTTCACAATTTGTCAGATATTCTCCTATAATTCCTTTATTTTCTCACTAACTCCTATATTTTCTTCATTTGGTGTTTAATTCTACCCAAAAATGCGAAAACTTTTGATCAATTTTTCTTCTTTCTCTCCTGCACTGTGAATTCTTACATTTTTAATGTTGGCATTTGTACTAAATTTCTGTTTGATTATTCTTATGAAATATACAAAATAAGTGATTTTACTTGCAACTTTAAACTTGTGTTCAATTAATTCCTTTTCTTTCAATGAGTTTATTTTGTAATTTTAATAGTATAACATGTTAACTGTAAGTGTACTGCTGTAAAGGTTTTGAAAGCTTTTAATTTTGTCACATATAATCTTACATGTAGTTGAAATGACCGACTGTAGCTCAATCGATTGTTTTCGAAAATGGTACGTACAGATTTTGGTACTAATTCAAATTTGGGTACTTCAAATTTTTCAAAGCTTGTAGCTCGCTGAAAAATGTAACTACAGTCGGACCTCCATATATCGAACTTCCACATATCGAAATTCTCTATATATCAAAATCCCAGCAAATTTCTATGTTCATTACATAGAAAAATTGTTTCTATATATCGAAAAAGTCTCTATATATCGAAATTTTTTTGCTAGACATTCGCAGGTTTTTTTTCCACTTTAGACTGTATGTCTCATGAAAAATGAAGGTTAGCGGAGAAAATTATGATCACTAAAGGTTGCTGCGAAATTCATAAGGAATAGGGGGTTCAAGGGTGTGTAGATAGGGTCGTTGTTCCGTTCTGGAGTTCTTACATTCCCTCAAGTTTATTTCAAATCTTAGTTGCAACCAGTAACACTAAAATCATTGTCAAGTTATCCCTTTTGTCTGTTGATTATCATTCCTAGTATTTTTAGCTTCAGTAAAAATCATTCAAGTTAAGTAGATTGATTTTTTACTTTTCTCTCGATTACATTGTTAACACGAAAATCCCCTAATGTGGCGGTTCAAGTTGAATTTCCGAAGAATGAAGGTGTATGAAGGAGCAAAAATGTAATTTCTGTTAAATTTTTAATTATTAACTTTCATTTAATCCGATGCTCGTTTAAATTAGAAGTTGGGTTTCATGCACGAAAATTAGTTTTAATTTTAATGTTTTAGGATATTTTTATGATAAAAAAAGATTGTGTTTCTATATATCGAAATTTCTATATATCGAATTTTTTTCCGGCAATTTGCTACTTCGATATATGGAGATCCGACTGTATCTCAGTGAAAAATGTCATTTTATAGGATTTTGTCTGCTTTTTTCAAATGTGTACTTTTTTTTATCTACTACATTAGGGTTACAAATTGGAGAGGATAATAGATGGATCTATGCTCCACTTAGGCTTTCTAACACCCCCCTTTTGTTTCGCAGATTGTGTAAAATTCACCCTTGATTCACGTGTGTGCATATAAATACGCACATTAACTAAGTTATGGATAATGCCGTTACAGTGAGCGGCAGGTAATTGAATCAGTCACTTTAATGAATTAATTCCTCAAAAGTGAAATGAAATCCAGTTTTAACATTAAAAAATTGCAGAATATTTGAGTCAAACTTGCCGCTTAAATGTATCAAGCCTATGAGACGGACCATTTCCCAAAAACGTGATGCATTAGCGCAGTCTTTTTTTCTTTGCCTTTGTTTAGAAAAATTAGTTTCTTTTTCTGTAAATAGTGAAACAATGGGGAGGCAGAGTGTAGCATACTTTTTGTAATGATTTTCTCATGATATGTGCAACAAAACCAGTGAGATGAGAGAAACATGAAGTTGAATGGACTTTTCATCGTTAGTGTTAGCATTGAAGCAATGAGGTGCCAATATTGAGAACTATGGGTAGATTTATGACATTGAAAAAAGAATGTCGAATTAATTATTACCCAGTTTTAGCAATCAATAAGAGATGTATTTTCCGAAGTACATAAGCTAAAATCTAAATTTTATAACTACTTTTTCATACTGTTTTAGGAAAAAATTCTTTAAATAATCAGAGAATGGATCATTTGGCGGTACACTTCTTATGATATCTCGTTTGACTGAAAATTTAATAAAGTTCTCTGAAATTGTATGGTGAATTCCACGTTTAAAAAAAAAAAGAAAAAAAAACACGCACAATTTTGCTTAGTTGAATCAAAGTTGTCTTAAACGAGCAGGATTAATATAAGTAACCATGGGTACAAAAATTCATTTGCTCTCACTTCTGTGACTGTTTTCATTGCTATGACTTCATGAATTCTGGAATTGTATTGATACTGGCTCTCTGTTTTTTATATTTTTTAGGGCTCCAAACATACTAGATGCTATACGTTTTTGAAATTCCTATTGTTTTTCTATCAAACTCCTATATTTTTCCTTTTAAAGTCCTATATATTTTGCTATCCAACTCCTATATTTTTCCTATTAAACTCCTATATATTTCTTCTCAATTGCTATGAGCCCTGAAGAGGTTACAAAGAAGTGAAAGATCAGAACTAATTTTTAGATGTTGCAATTTATGCTTTTTATAAGGATTTATGATATTAAAAGTCTTAAGTCAACGTATCAATTGAGGGATGTAATGGCAAAATTCAAAAATTTGGAGACAACCAGTACACATGGTAGGTGAACCTCTTCTGTCTTGGGGCAAGAGATGGTACTAGAAAAATTCAATGGAAGCCTACCTAGGATTGTTATCTTTAAACGTGTTTCACTCAAAACTTGGAAATGTCCGCTTACATCTCTTTACTTCTCACTGCCTCAATTGTAAACCGTCGGTTAAATCCAGCTAAATCCAGTCGCCATATTTGAAAAAGGTTGCTAGATTCTTTTGTTTATCGTCATATTTGGCGATAAGCAAAATGAAGCAATTCTTTTGATACAATCGTTACGGATCAAGTTAAGTTACTTCATTAATGGTGTACAGTTAAGAAAAAAAAACATTTAACAAAAGCAATTTTTTATTTTTAATGATTTAAATATATTAGTTTATAATTGAACTTAAGAACCATTCTTAAATTGTGTTTTATTCATCCAATTCGTTTTAATTAATTTAAAAATATTTTTAATGTCACATAAGAGGCAAATATGAAAAATTATTTTTAAAAAATCGAATTGTACCACGTTTGAAAAGCTAGCACTAATAAGCCACAAACAAACAAATGTTAGTTGATTAATATACTTATGGTAGGGTCATAAACTTTTCATACAGGGACTCGAATAACTCATTGGAGCTATCTGTACAAAGTCCCCCCCCCCCAAAAAAAAAAAGAGACACCATAAATGAAAGAAAAAAGACTCCTTTAAATACTCCTCAACCTCCCGAAAAAAAATCAACGGCAAAGTTTGTTCCATGATCTGCAGGGGTGCCCTTTCCTTCAAGAGTGTGATACCCCCCCCCCCCCCCCAAGAACGAAACCAAAATACCTGTAAAGAAAATTTTAATGGCAGCGCAGTTCTGTCCCATGAATCCCCCCCCAACACATACAACCATGCTCGTCATATGGGTGATCAGGGATTCAATTGCCCTTTCCCCCTGGATTTTTTAAATGTTTCTGAAATTGGGCATTTTTGTACGAATTTGGTGGTTTTTTTTTTTAATTAAATGCATTGCGCACAATCTGACTGATTCGAGCACTTATAATGTAAGTTTCTAGAATGGAGGGGGGGGGGGACATTATCCCCCTCCCTCCATTCCAGAAAATTTGAAATGGCGGGCCTTTGGGACAAAAGACACATTGCTACAAACTTACATAAATGCTTACATAATAAAGTGCTCGAATCAGTCAGAGCATGCATAAATCAAGGGCGGATCCAACTTCTGCTTTTAGAGGGGTTATTCAGAAAAGGGGGGAGGGGTCGTGTCACATATATTGCTCTTCTTGAGCTCAAATGGGGGGGTACCCGTCCCCATCTGGAACCGTTCCTTAATAAAATTTGCAATGGATAGCAAATTTGCGTATTCTATACTTTGTTTAATATAAATTTCTCATTTCAGTACGAAGATAATTTTTTTGTTTTAATCAGATCAGTTTTTTTTTTTTGGTGCATTTATTTCTTTGTTTTTTCGCAGCCCAATGCAAATGAAATGCTAGAAAAAATTTTCGTTAGTAAACTCCTAAAATCCCATAGTTAAAAAAAAAGAAAAAAAAAATCGCAAAACAAAATTTTGAACAGGCATCTCGTTTACAGGACCAATCTGTGAGCTCAAGGCCAAATTGCAACTGTTATTCCCTCCCCCGCCCCCCTCCTCGACTGCCTGCATACATAGACATTTGTATGTGTAATTTTACGGAGTAACTAAGAAAATATTTCCATTTTAAATTAGTAATAAAAAAGAAAGCTTCGATTATTATGAAAGGGCGTTTATTAAATACCTTCAATAAAGCATTGACATTTTTTCTGGTGGCTGGGCAGCTTAATTTTAAATATAGTCAAATTTTGCCCAATATTTACTAACGAAAATAATTTCAGGTATATGAATTAGTATCAAAGTCTCAAAAATCATATTCATCACACCAACATAAAGGTAGTGTTTGTTGAAAAAATTTCATCATTCTCTAACTTTCTGGTTTTGTCTCCACTTATTTAACAGATGCTCTTAACATGTGAAATCTACATTTTTAAATTAAAATGTAGCTTTTTTTCTTTTTCATATATTCAAAACTAGGGAATAGAAACGCGGTCCATCGTTTTCCGAAAAGTTTCACTTTTGGTTTCGATTCTATCCCATAGCGCAGGTGTTCCCAAACTTTTTCGATTCGCGGCAGCCTTAGAAGAAATATAATTTTCCGAGGCATCCCAGTCTTTATTGATCATATATGTGTACGAATGTTATCGTGGGCACTTCGTGGCATCTTTTCGCAGATTAATCGGTAAAAATCGGCTGAAAAAAAATTGTTAAAGTGGCCGCTGACCGATATGCTAATGCATTGTCGCATCTCTACTCCGCACCAGCAAAAAATGACGTTGATATTCCATTTAAATTCTTGAGTCACTAGAAAAATAAATAAATAAAAACATATTTAAAATTTTTTCTCTCCATAAGGGAGAAAATGAATAAAATACACGACATATAAATCCGCAAAATGGGGGAGGAAATCAATAAAATATTTGTTAACTAATTAGTCTCTTTCATTTCTATTTAACTATATTATACTTTATCCTTTATTTTGCGGCCTCTTGACAGAATGTACTACACCGATCCCTTCCATTTTGGTGGAACTTAGAAATATCAATCATGAATTTTAATCTCTTTTTGATATTTTCAATTTGGCCCAGGTTCCATAGTTGTGGTACGCCTTTTGTTAGTACAGCCATAAAAATATATTACTTTTTTCAATTTTTCAGAAAATTTGAAGTGATAAACAAATGTTACACAACAGTTTTTAATTTTAATCTATACATTGTCTTTAACAATAAAAGTATTAATTTGAAATTAAACCCTGCCAATGTTTGGAAAATAAACAAAATCGGGAAAACTAAGAAATTACAACAGAGAAAGCGGAAATGAGTGAGCTCTATTTACAATTCATGTATTGATTTAAAAAAGGGAAAAGCATATCCTCTAATATATATAAATAAGCATGTCCTTGATGAACATTGCCTGACTGAGACAATTTCTCCCACTCATCAATTAGTCAGAAACTAATGCTTAGTTTCTCTAATTTAATATTTCATTATACCTTTTATTAGTGTTCATTTTCAAAAGAGAAACATATCCTCTGTAATATATAAATATACAAACAATTGATGAACTGTATGTCTGAGACAATTTCTTCTACTCATATTTAATCAAACATAACTGAACTAATGCTTATCTGCTACATTAGCAACCAGACTTCACCTGATTAAAATGGTCCCTACCCTTTCTGGCTTCTTTATAGCAAAAATAAAGTTTATAAATTGATGTAAAAAACTAAATATACAGACACATAGACTTGGATATAAGAATTTTATTTATAGTTACAAAAAATATAGGCACCATTTCAAAATATGTAATCTTTACTTTGTGATTAATGAAACAGAAATTTGATACATGGTTATAAACAAAACTCTTTTAATAAAGTTGATTTAATCTTGCTAAGCAGGTGGTGCAGTTGATGCCATTATTTTTTTCAAAAGCATCTTTACTTTTAACATGAAGCCTTAGGATAACCATATAGCAATACAAAAATCTTCGGTTTTCCCTTTGGCCCAGATCAGGGATTATGTGGGTTAATGACATCAGCTTTGATTACTAGACTACATGGAATGCAGCTGAGTCTCTGACCCTAGAGGCACCCTTGGGTAAGATATCAGGACATGAAAAAAATAGCAATGAGGTATCAAGGAAAAGGGATTACTTGTGATGATGACTCATTTAGCAAAGCATGGGATGTTCAAAGAAGCTCCCACACCTGGAGTAAAATTGCTTTATACATTTCTATAAAGGTTGTGTAAAGTGAGAGAGAGAGGTTTTTAAAGAAGTGATATGAGAAAAAAAAAAAACCTTTATTTATAAATCACACACACACACACACATACAAAAAAAGTTTAGTTGTGCCAGTCATTGGAAATTAAGGGGTTCAATGACACTAATTCCCCACACTTTTGGTTACACTTCATAATGTTTAGTGAAAATATATAATACATTCAAATCTCAGACTGGTTCAAACTTCAAGTTATGGGAAGTTACCACAGCTCCTCAAGGAATATTTGAGATATTGAGAGTTGATTGTATAACACAAATAAAAAAATGTGTTCCAGAATTTATTCCAGACGATTGAAGACCTCAGTGATTGTTAGTGGTGACCAGGGCTTGTTAAATATATCCATGGTTAAAGTACAAGTTCCCATGCCAAACTGATACTTTTGGGACTGCTGGATCAGGGGTTGCTTGGCTCCTGGTCTGAATCAAAAAACCAGAACTGTCTTCAAGGCCTCATCCAACTGGTTAATCTCCATGTAGTAGTAAGTATGGGGACCCTGGAATGTTGAGAGAGAGAGAGAATCCCATTCTTCAGTTGATTCAGTAGCTACTCTTCAGGCTCCGAAAAAACCGAAAAGCACAAGCAGAGTTAATGGCAGCAAATGAAGCCAATTCCCTCTACAATGTGCCATTCAGTCGGGAATTTCCAGCCTCTGCAACTGGACACCTGAAATAGTTCTTGGACTCTGGGAAGAAAAAACAATTTAATTTAAAAGCAACAATATTATACAATGCTAATGGACACAATACTGTTTTTCATCCTGTTCAGAAAAATAATATATTTTATTTCTCAACATGTTTGTAATTAAAATATTTTGTCAATAGGTACAATAGTAAAATAGCTGTTATCAATAGCTGATTTGCTATTACTTTTTTTGTCATCTATTACACCAAGGTGTAACCATGTATTATATAAAAAAAATTTACTTAGCTATGATTGCTTCATAATAGAGATTATATCAAGAATAGAAGCAAGACACATTCATACGAAAGATTATTCAAGAATTAAATGCATTGCCTGTGTATTACAAGAAAATTCTCTAAATATAGTATGGCACAAAACAAATTCAAGTTGAGAATCAAGTTTCATAACAGTCTGGGAGTAACCCAAGTTTCCAATTACACAGATTAACAATAGAGAATAGCATCCATAAGAAAGTAACAATTTTAAAGATCAAACATACCCACACTTCCGTTGATTCAGTAATTACTCTTCAAGCTCGGAAAAAATCGAAAAGCATAAGCAGAGGAAACGGCAGCAAATGAAACCAATTCCCTGTACTATGTGCCATTCAGTCAGGAATTTTCAGCCTCTGCAACTGGACACCAGAAACAGTTTTTAGACTCTGGGGAGGAAAAACTTAATTTAAAATTTGAATGCAACACTATAACAATGCTATTGGAATGGCATACAATAGTTCTAAATAGGTATCCATCCTATTCAGAAAATAATTAGTATATTTTGCTTCTCAACATGTTATTAATTAAAATATTCTTCAACAGGTACAACAGTAAACTAGCTGTTATCAATAGCTTATTCTCTTTAACTCTTTTTTTGTTGTATATTACACTAAGGTGTGACCATCTATTATAAAAAAAAAATACTTCAGCTATGATTGCTTCATAATATTACATCAAGAATAGAAGTAAGACAAATTCATAAAAAGTATTATTTAAGAATTGAATGCACGACCTGTTTATTACAGGAAAATTCTCAAATTCTAGTATGATACAAAACCAATTCAAGTTGAGGATCAAGTTTCATAACAGCCTAGGAATAATTACACAGATAAACAATATAGAATAGTTTCAAAAAGTAGAACTGTAATAAATTAAAATAGATTGGACATCTTTCTGCGAATGGAGAAAAAATCTCAAGAATAAAAACAAATATCAAGCAGTAAAAATCCTCAACATATAAGCACTTTAACCTGGAGCGTTTGTTGCTGCTCACAGCTACTGCACCCCACATGATACTTTGATTTAAATACTTCAGTATTTATCCTTATAAGCATGTGACAATATCTGGAACTGGCAAGAAAATCAAATCTGCATGTTATTTTTCTGAAAGTCATGAAGCAATTCAGCAATAAAAGCATGATTGACAGATCTTTTAAAGGATGATGAGTGAATTATTTAATTTGAGATTTCCGTTACACAGAATTCTATTAAATAGTAGAAGCTAGAAGGAAAAAAATGATTGTTTGATAACTGTTTTATAATTCAAAAAGGTAAGAATCTGCATCAGATGAATATACTCCTGTTTAAAAACTTAATTTGGTCAATAGGTACCTGCATTTTGAAAAAGAAAAATGCATAAATTATTTTTCTTCTAGAAAATACCATATTTTGCTCCTGTCTGTAACTTTGCAATTTTACTCAAATGAAACAGATACACTATATAGGAAGCTAAATATAATAACTATTGCAGAAATAGTTATTAGTTAACAGAGAAATCACATTTCGTCTAACGAGCAAAGTATTAAGTTCATAGCAAGAAATTATTGAAATCAAATCCTTATTACTTCATATCCATAATAACGACGTTCATCATTGAGCGAAACCGTTTTGTAAGATACTATTAAGATGCATTTCTTTAGAAATTAGTTGATTTAATATGAAATCTACACTGAATTACAAGCCGTTATCTAAGTTTACTTATGCTTTAATTAAAATATGAATAAAATTGTACCATTGTTTGTTTCCTTTATGAATCAAAGCAAAATCCTCTTTGTTCTCCTGTTCACGAGCACAAAACCATTACGAGATCACTTTGAAGAAAGAGAAATACATAAATTAATCATTTCATCTCAATAGCTCAATATTAAATACATTGTAACATGTTATTGACATCAAATCACATTTATGACATTTAAGATCGAGCGAAACCATTTTGCAAGTCATTAGGCAGTTTTTGAATAAATATTCGTTGAAATAACAAATGAAACTTGCAACATTACTAATTTCAAGAGTTAATTTGTGTTTTTGTGAAACATAAATTCAAATTAATCATTAAAACGTACCTCACAATCACCTAAATCCTCAGGCCCCCTCGTGTATCTACCGTTTGTTCGCGCGCCAAACCATTGCGTCGCCAAACGTCAAGGTTGCCGTAAATTTCCCTGTAAAAATCGCCAGGATTTAGCTGTAATTAATGTCCGCCCAATTGTAAATGCAAATAACTTATTTGCATAATGAAATAAATTCATCTTGACTTCTTTCTCTTGTCGATTAAAAAATATAGTCAGACCCCGATTTAACCAACCTCTATTTAACAAATTTCGCAATTTAAAGAATTTTACTTTTTCCCCCCGATTAAATAAAGGCTCGAGACTTACCGAGTACTCGGCCGAGTCTGAATTATGTTTTAAGAAGAAAGAAACAATTCCAACTGAAATTTGGTTATGCAATATTGAAAAAATTTCATTTGTGTCAAAAATTTTACAAAAAAGTTATTTTTAAAATTAAAAATAAATAAAAGATATGATAAATCAAGTTGGAATTATGACAAATTATATCAATCCGTTATAGCTCTAGTCCGCCAAACATAAATAATTTTTAAAAGCAAATAAAACGTTAAAAGCATAAATGTGCAGGAGACACGAGTTTCAAGGAACATCTTTTTCAGTGCATAAAATGTGAGCTAATGAATGTAGAAAAAACCGACTTTTGTCAGATGTCTTTAAATCCATAAGCTCGCATTTTGTACATTGAAAAAAGCATTCCTTCTAATGCCAAAACACGTGTCTGCAGTGCTCCTGCACATTTGTTCTTTTAACGTTGTTTTATTTTTTAAGAAAAGTTATTTTATGCTTCTTAATAAATAATATTGTTTGTGGCAAAAATCCATTTAATAATATTAAAATTTTATATTTTCTGTACTAATTTTTTTTTTGCCCCAATTTCAATAAATAAGTTTCATTAATTTTAGATGCATTAAAATATAAGCTTTTTTTAAAGATTAGATCTTATATTTTAATGCATTAAAATATAAGATTTACTCCATTGAAGCATAACAAACTTCATTATTCTCAAAATTTGAATTGTAAATGATTGCAGTATATTATATGCTTGGAATTTTTTATTAATTGTAAAATCTGCTTTGAACAATATTCAAATTTTTACAACTACTCAGTATTGGCTGAGTATTTGATCAAAATTTGGCAGAGTACAGAGTACTCGGCAAATTGGCCAAGTACCGAGTACTCGGTATGTCTCTTAATTTTGAGTTAAGTATCAAGGAAATTGTTAAACATCTATTACTCAGTAGCTTAAAATTTTAAATTAAGTAGCGTGTGAAAAGTTGTAGAATGCTATTTTAAAAGAGTACTTTCTAATTAAGTATATTTTTGCGCAGTTGTTTATTAGGGATTTTAGATATGGTGAGTGTATTTTTTCTTTAACCCATTAAGCGCCAAAGCTCCCATTGCGGGAACATCTACCTTAATTTTTTCAAAAAATGGAACTTTGCATTTTTTACAAAAATGTAAAAAACTAAAAAAATCTAAATTGTTGGATTCTTAATTTGTTTCAAATGCTATGCATATTTAAAGCAAATATTCTAACAAATAACATACGAAAAACCCAGAATGAAACGATTAGTTTAAAGCCATGCTAGAAGCGCTTAAAGTTTTTGCTCCTGGAGCGGGAGCTTTGGCGGGGACCGGTAGCATTCTTCCTCTTTTATGTGCGAGGGCTTACAATAAAGAAAGGAATGCTGCTAGGCAGAAAGGGGCAACCTACGTCACGAAGCACGTGTACTTCTTTCGGGTCCAGGGTTGGCAAGTTTCTGCCGAGGTGGTTAAAACCACTGGTAGAAACCGGTTAAAACCGGCATGGCAAAAACCACTTTCTGCCACTTTGCGGCAGAAACTGGCAAAAACTCACAAAATGACAAAAAAAAAAAAAATATTGACATACAATAGAAATGCAAGGAAAAAATATTAATTTGCTAACCAAAGCACAATTGAGAGAATTGCCAAATTATCACAATTCAAAATCAAATGCTACATTGTTTGGACCCTGCACTTGGCTCTTAGAAAAGGTGGTTTCTAAAATCTAAACAGTTTCTCGATTTAATATGCACAAATGAGAAACTTTAGAATATGCTTGCAACAGAAGAGCTAGCAGGCAATGCATCGAGGAACAAGCAATATTCGTGAAACTTTCATCTATTGTATGTTTTTTCTAACTGGTTCACCATGCAGTAACTGGGGCAGTGAAAAAAATTTGACTGGAAAAATAAGTTTTGAGAAATGGGGCTTGTTTTGCAAAGCTGTGACATTAGGTACAAAATCGACGTTAATATTGGCAAGTAATGTCCTGGCACTCTCTTCTTGAAGCACATGATAATTTCAATCACAAACAATTTAGACGATTCGTGTAAACGAGCAAATTGCGATCAGTAGTGCCTGTTTAATTCTGTATGTCGCTCCTCTTTCATAAGCACCGATATGGTCTTTCATCCTTTGGTAGATTAATCCAAATATAAAAGTTCCCTTCCCGAACTAAATCAAGGGAACTAGCATAGTATTTTATTTTTTAAAATGATGAAATGAAGTTTAACTTTTTAGTTTACTTAAACATCATTTAGTAGTTACTTAAGTTATTAAAGACACTTTTAAGTTTTTGCCAGTTTCTGCCGGTTTTTACCGGTTATAACCAGTTTCTGCCGGCAGAAAGCCAACCCTGTTTGGGTCTTTCGAAAAAGGATTCTTAGAACTATGTTTTGTTAATGTTTCCACTATTCTCAAGATAGTTTGACTGATAAGAGAAAATGTACTAAAAGACTGCCCATTCAGTAAAAGTACATTATTAGTAACAAGTGAAAGGGGGTGTTTCGAATCCATACAAACTGTGAGAACATCAGTGTGTAAAATGGAAGGATAACAAAATAGTATGTTTAGCTTCGAATTTTGAGACTGAAGCTCCCTTAGTAATTGTCAAAAGATGGTGTTCTGAAGAAAAAAGAGAATGGATTTGCCTCAACCGCATTTAATTTCCTCATATAATAAAAATATGGGTGGTATGATCTCTTAGATCAATCTCTAAGGACGTACAGGCCTCGTATCAAAAGATGGTGGTGGCCTTTTTTTTACGAACACACGAAATATGTCTGTAGTAGCAGACTGGAGAATGCACAAAGAGTTCCAGGGGGAACATTTTTAAGGTATATAACTACAGCTTCAATGAAAAGTTCAAAAGAAGATTACGTAAATCCTCAGTCAGGGCATAGCGAACCAGTAAACTCTACTGTAAGTTTTGATGAAGTAAAATATTTTATTATAAACGTATAAAAACAATCTCGATGTAAATAGTGTAAAAAGAACACTCTAACCAAGCGGGGGTAAAAAAATGCAATGTAATACTGCATCAATACTGTACCGGATTTTTTCAAAAAAAAAAATGTTGATGATCAATAAATTGAGTAAGTTTTTTTCTTTTTATTTATAGTTTGTTTACTTTTAGTGCTTCTCTTTTTGCTTGAAATGCAAATGAAATATATAAAAGAACAATAATATAATATTTGAGATGCGGCTCTTTTAAAACGCGATCGAAAAAGAAGTAGAAACGAAACCGAACGCGTTAGAAACGCAGTTGAGGCAGCGGATGTTTTCCCTCAGAGGCGCAGCTAGACCTGACTTTGGGGGGGCGGGGGTTACTTCTTTATATATATACAGGGTGTCCTAAAAGGTCGTTTACAAACTTAACATGCTGGTCTGTCATATGATGAGGAACAAGATTTACATAGGAACATGCGTTCGCAAACGCAATGCTGGCCCAATTTATGCACACAAAGTCAGACACTAACGGATGCAAACCATGCCGCATATCTATTACACAAAGCCGATTTTACATAACATTTTAGTTTTGAAGGAAGGTTTATAGCTGTTGTTGAAATTTGCTGCCTTTAGCTGCCATACACGCGTCGCAACGACTAAGTACCGACCGTCGCAATAACGATCCATTCTGACAAGATTGCACCTATCGCTGCGTTGTTGTTGCAACGTGATTATGACAGCTGGCGGACAGCAAATTTTAGCAACTGCTTTAAGCTTTTCTTAAAAACTGAAATTTTGTGTAAAATCATCTTTGTGTAATAGATATGCGGCATGGTTTGCATCCGTTAGTGTCTGACTTAGTGTGTTTTTAGTGCGCCAGCATTGTGTTTGCGAATGTATGTTACTATGTTAATCTTGTTCATCATGATATGACAGACCAGCATGTTAAGTTTGTAAACGACCTTTTGGGACACCCTGTATATATATATATATTTTTTTTTAGTATTAAAAAAAAATAAGAGGGAGGTGAATCTTGCATACTTTGGAATGGGGTGCCCCAATTCCGATACTTGTGTCAAACAAAACAAAAGCAAAGATTTCTTTTTTTTTTCAATGTTCTGGAAAATTCAACTTTTTTTTCTTTTCCCTCCATTTAATTTAAAGTGAAATTTTCTAGCAGCGTCTTGTCAAAACTAGTCTATCCAAATCAAGGTTAAATCACATATCTGATGGACGTGTGCCGTTCATTTCAGTATGACTGCTTAAGTTAGAAGCTAACACTCATCTACAAAAGCTGGCATCCCTGAAAGCTAATAGATACTTTCATTTCCGCCTGTAAACTGGATGTTTGACTTTCAATCTCATTGGTGGTTACACTATAAAGACTATTTTTACCCAACTTGATTTGCACTAAAAGTATGAAATAAAAAAAAAAAAAAAGACTTTGCTTTTCATATCGTTATATTTATATGTTGCTTTTTATGTATTTACATTTATACTAATTCTAAAGCAGTTAATAAAATTTGAATAAAAAAAGTTAGGGAAGAAATATAGGCGGTAGAAAGTTATTCGCTCAAATGCATACCATCTGTTCTCCATTCAAGTCTTTATTTTTAATTTTGTTAGCTGCTTTAGAATTTACATAAATATCTATTTGAGAGAGCAACAGCAATTTTCGAGTATTATAAACAGAAGTCTTTTTTTATTTTCTACTTTTTAATGCGAACCAAGCTAACAGTAATAATCTCTGTTACTTATAAATAATCTCTATTATTTCTGTTACTGGGCTCCTTTAATAGCCTAAGCGGGGATAGTACAATAGACCTGTGGTCTCGGTGCTCGCACTGGTTTCAAGCGCCCCCCTTTTCACTTCATACTTCAACAGAAATAATCTAGATTCATTTCGTTTTTAAACATTTTATTCATGTAATGCTACGCAGTTTTTCTTTTGAATTAAAAATAAAATTACCTTCAGAAGGTCCCATGGGTCTAATGCTGCTTTACAGACTGTACTTTTCAGACGAACATTTTCTTCAGACGACGTTAACTTTCTTTTTAGAGTAATCCTTTTCGTCATTTTAATTTTTTTGTTTGGGTTCAAAAAAGCTTGTTATCGGTTTTGCTCGCTTCATTATGCAACAACTTTCACTTAGAATGTACTATTTTAAACAGACTGTACGTTTCCAAAGGAATACGTAGTAAATACTGGCTGAAAAATCAATGTGATTGCAATGGATACTCTGGTTAGCAAAGGTCGTTTTGACTATGATCTATGACACACACGAGACCAGACCAACAAAAACCTCTATCGTCTCGAATTCCGGTTATGCTATCACTTTCGGTTTCGAAGCCCAATGATCTTTATTAAAGAAGCAAACAAGAACATTTTCTTCAACTCAGAAACAGAGGAATTGTCTTCAAGAGCTGAGGAGGCAGTGGAAAAAAGGGAGAAATGCGTTCCACGAATAAGCTTTCCAGGAAGATGAACCAAAGGACAGTCGTTTCGCGCACTTTCTTGGAAGAAGAGTAAATGGGTGATATTCACAGGTTTGACATGTAAGATGAACATTTCAAGTTCATGGCTAAAGGTCATTCAAGTTCAAACCCATTTTGCTCTGTTATCTGGATTAGTACTGTTCTTTGGTTGCTCTCTTTCTTAAAATTGTGATTCCTTAGAAAACCGAAACGATAGGAGTGAAAAGAAAGTATAAGTTTTTTTCAAGTGGTGAAAAAAGGAAAACCCTAGAATACTGGCCAAGTTAGATTTGCAGCAATTGCTAACCTACCTCAAGAGGATAAATAATGAATCCAAAAAAAAAAAAAAATCAGGGACCAAAAAGCAATAAAAGACGTTTTCTTGAAAAAGATATGCTTAAAGTTACTTTTACCGTCAAAATGATTCCTTAAACTCGCAATAAAGCACTTAATAATGTAATAATAGAATAAATACCTAACAAAACTAATAAAGAGGAATATTAATCAAGAGCCCATATTGTCTTTAGTATCGATTTCAAATTTTCACCATCATATTTCAAATTTCTATAAAAAGTTTCTTAAAGCCCCATATCTCAAAACTTCTTTATCTCGATTTTTTCTTTAATGTGAAATTCGAAATATACAGATTCGACTGTATGCAATATTCCCACTGCGCGGCTCATAAAATTAAACATATTTAACAATTTGCAAAATCTATAACAAAGAAAGGCTGCATATACGTGGATTTAACAAATCAATCTCATTTCTAAAGCAAAGTGTCAAATTTCACTCAATTATCAAAAAATTGTCGCAGTAGAGGGAGGCGTCTTTATCAGTGGCGGATGGGGCCGGCGGGCAGCCGGGCAAATGCCCGGTGGGCCGCCTCGGTTTGGGCCGCATTAAATCTTTCAATTCAATAGTACAAAAAAAAGCTTTTTTTTTCCATTTTTTCTTCCTTAAAAAAACTAGTGAAAAAAAATCTGTCGCCTAGAAAATGCGAAATCTAACCATTTTGCAACATTGGAAAATCTAAAATAGGTTCACTCATTTTTGTAAACGAATTTCAAATCTTTGTAAAAATCTTAGGAAGACCCTTGCCTTCTTTAAAAATAAAAAAAAAAACCGTCGACTCGTACATGACGAAAGCCTTCTTTTTCTTCCCTTGTGGACCGGCCCACCACGCACTCAGCAATCGATTAGCACCCCACCTCATTAGCCCTTTCATTGATGATAGTCGATAACCATTTCACGGCCATCTGTGTACAGGGGACAGGGACCATTACAGGAACACTACTTGGGACAGGACGGCAAAAGCAGTTTGCGGAACGGAAACAGCTGTTTTTCATTCGAAGATGCTAAGAGAGAGGAATCTTTCCGAGAGTGAAGCCGAAGGCTGAAGGGTCGGGATTTTTTCCTGGAATTCTTTTTAGTAATTTTTGCTTTAGGGTAACTGAGGATTATACCACACCTACCACTTCCTTTTTTGTGGCTTAATGTATAAAAGGGATTCGCGCGTTGAAACTTGTAGGCACTGGCAATCTATTTATTTTTTCTCCAGCTTCGAGGCAACAGGACTGAAGAATGATGGAGTCATTTGTAACACGTTTTAGCTGCAATTAAAAATCCTTTTAAAGTTATAATGAAATTGAAATTCATTTTGATGATTCAAACAAAGGATTTTGAAGAGCAAGTTTGGTTCGTAAAAAAATTTACTTATTTCTAAAACTTTTACTTTAGTTATCCATTACCGCTTTTAATTTGTAAAAATGTTTTGGAGACATTTGTTATTTATACTATCATTTCCAGGGCCGGATTTACATTTTAGTTGAAAGCTATTGCTTATAACGAAAAGTTGTGTGAGTTGTTGTTCCTAAAAAAAATGGAAATACTCGAAAAAAAATCAATTTCATTTTCAAATGCTTGAAATGTTGCAAAAATGTGGCTACAAGCCTTGAATTTTGAAATTTCTAACAAATTGGAGTTGATAAGGGGGAGGAGTGCCAAAATATGTTAGATTCAGTGTGTGCTTCAATGTATGTTCGTCAAAGTATGCTTCAATTTTATTTCTTACTAAGAGTATAAATTATGAATTGTTCAAATGGGCAGTATGTTACTCTCTTGCTACCTATTTTCTAAGTGTGTACCCTATTTCTTTTAAAGCAATTTGTAGATGGGTTGCAGGGGTGATTAAAAACTAGCTGTATCGAAAGTCCATGAGCGCAGGTAACAATGCATTATCCTTTATCCTCCCTCGCTCTTTCTCTCTGTCAAGTGCCTCATCGATGTGTCGACCCCTAAAAAAATTTTACTGTGTATTATCTCAACTTGCAAGAGTACATAATTTGAAAAAGTTTTGTTTGCCTACTTTTCCCCCGAATATTTTCGATTCCAATCTTCCTTTATATGGCTTCAAACTGCAGAATTTTACTATATATTTTTTTTCCAAAATTCCCTCTGGGGGAACCCCCAGAACCCCTAAATTGGGAGCCCTGCATCATTCTCTCGATGCTATTCCCCTTCTTAAGGGAAATCCAAAAAGGCAGGCAAACACACATTAAAAAAACACACACAAAAAAAAGAAAGAAAAAAAAAAGAAAGGAAGAAAGAAAGAAAATAATGCATAACTTTATGTGTCTCAGGGGAAAAGACAAATATAGCGCAAAAAAAGTAATAATAGTCATTAATAAAAAAAACACTTGAGCATTTCCTCTTTCGCCTCCGACAAAGTGGTCTGGATTACAAAAAGGGCCCCATACCTGAAATAACTTAAGGCCCCGTTAAGTCTAAATCCGGCCCTGATCATAAATGTTTTAGAAATAGTAACAAAACTGGCTTTATATGCTAGTCTATTTCTAAGATTAAAAATAAAGAAAAATTTCCTGGGATATGGACCCTCAAATTTCTCCTCACTCTAACATCATCAAAAAGATCGTCTAAAACTGTACTCTTAGAGCTACAAGTTCGAAAAATAGACAGGTGAGCGACACCGAACCTTTTCAATCCTAACATTACCAAAGATCGTCTAAAATGCGTTTTCAAAACTAAAAATTTCGAAAAATTTACGGGGGAGAAACCCCCGGACCCCCTTTACTTCGGAGTTAATACTATGCTTAAGGTTTGTTCATATCGGCTTCCTTTTAAATCAGAAATCCTATACAGCCGCCACAGAACAAACAGTACTTACAGAAATACCACTTTGAGGCGACGATTTTGCATACATTTGTTGAGAAAAAAAAAGGCTGTAACCTTCTCAATAATTTTTACTCTTATGATAAACTTATGTCGCCTAGTAAAAATTCCTTAAAAAATGTTCTGCTGTGAGCAATAAGATGCTTTACTGTGTGTCTGTAAATTCATCGGTTGACCGATAAAATAACTTTATTGCATAACTGTCCAGGACCTTCTAAGGCGCTAACAGCTGCCTGTAATAATAGTCTGTAGGGGGACAATGAACACGTAAAGGCAGGGCCACCTCCAGGGGTGGCGTAGAACCGTGGCTGCCAATTTTAATTTAGGGATGAACAAAGTTAAAAAAAGAAAACCTTCTCAGTATTTAAAAAAATTTAAATAGAAGTAACAAAATACCAAGTGGAATTCCCGTGACAAAAAATATTTTCTCAACAAAATTTTGAAAGAAAATGCAACCCTTGAATATTAAACCTTTAAATATTATTTTAGGAACATCCACGGTTCTTTATTATAATTTACCTAACTAAAGGCAGCTCAAATTTTTCGAGACATTCTGACAAATTAAAAAAAAAAAAAAAAAAACAAGCAAAAAAGTATTCAGTACATTGTAAAAACCTATGACACATTTTAATTTAATACAATGAATGAATAGCCAGATAATAATGGAGGTTTCATAGGGGCCGCTGAAGCATGTTTTAAATAGAAAAAGAGTTAAAATGCAGTAAGGCAGATTTAAAACATTGTAACGTAATGAATACTAAGTGTTTGAATGTATAAAACGAAAGTAAAATAAAACTTTATTAAGATATTCTAACTGGAGGATATTTAAAGTAAAATAAAGTTGGAAGAAGATCTGGTGTCCCTGAAAAGTACCACATCAGTCCAAAATGTTAAAAAATATTTTGACGAATCTCAATCTCTTTATTTTCAAACAAATTCAAACACCAGGTTGGAAATTGAAAAGTTCACTATGAAATAAAACCAAATAACTAAAATGATCTCGGAAAAGATATACTGGGGGGAGGTTTTCCCATAACATTTGTATGAATAATTTAATAAAAAGATAGGGACTTAGCAAAAAATGCGGAAGGGAGAGACATCCTCTAGCCTCACCCTTCATTTTACACCTCCAAGGTAGATTAGAAACGTGTTTAAAACTTTTATTTTGAAAGAGTGCAGGGGAAGTTTCTAAATCGGAACCCATTCCCATCTCATATCGCCTATCGTTATCAAAGATGGCCTACAATTCGTATTTAGAACTTCAAATTCGAAAAGCTTCCAGGAGAGTGATCACCTAAATCCTGCAGAAGTGCCTCCACCCCATCTTTAAGGATCATTTAAAATTTCGTTTTTAGGACTACAATTAAGAAATTTTTCAGAGGTCATCGAATCTCTCCTCCCTCTTGTATCACCAAAGGTGGTGCGAAATTTCTTTTTTAGGGCTTAAATCCCAAAAAGATTTCTGAGAAGAGCCCCTGAACCCTTGGTAACATCAGCGAATATCATCTACGACTGCGTTTTAGAACTCAAATTTCGAAAAATTACGGAATGAAAGTCCCCGAACAGCTTCACCCACTAACATTACAGAAGATCGACAAAAACTACGTTTTAAAAGCTAACTTAGAAAATTTTTTGTTCCCAACACGCTCGCCAGCATCACTAAAGGTCCTCTCAAATTTCGTTTTATGGGATTCAACTCCAAAATATGTCCCGAAAATTCCTCCCCCTCACGTCATTGAAAGTCGATGAAATAACGTTTTTTAAGCTTCAGTTTCCCAGAATTGTCAGTCCCCTTTACGTTATCAAAGAAAACCTACAATCCCCTTCTTTAGATTTCAATTACCAAAAAATTCCTGGAGAGCACCTTCGAGCCTCTTCTCTCCCAAACATTACCTAAGATCACCTAGAATGCATTTTTAAGACAACTAATTGAAAAAAATTCCCGGAGGGGAGGGGGGGGGGGACACCGGATCTTTGCTCTCATTAACATTGTCAAAGATAATTTAAAGACGTTCATCAAAATTATACGTTCTCTTTTCACGCAATATCGCGTGAAAAGTTCCTCATCAATCTTTATTGCACATAAGAACTTCAGATACTGACTTTAGGAAGGGGGGGAGGCAATTTATAGGTAACAAACTTTTTGAAGAACTTCAATTTCAAAAAACATAGCCCTCCCCCCAAAGATCGTCAATTGTCACCTAAATTGGCGCTTTGGGAACTTCAATTGAGAAATTTTTCCCAGAAAGAATTCCTGAACGCCCTTCTTCCCCCTAGTGTTACAAAACAATGCTTACGTATACGTTTTAGAACTCTGATTTTGAAAAAGTTTTGGGGAAATTCTCCAAATACCCCCTCCCGCAAACATCGCCCAAGATCATTTAAAAAGTCTAACAATGCGTTTTTGAAGCTATAATTTTGAAAATTTTCCGGGGGAGTGTCCCCGAACCCCCCTCCTCCCATCATTAGCTAGAATATTAATTTTTACTATTCAGGTGTTCGTATTATTGATTCTTTTTCTCCACATTCGTAAACGCAGTTCTCCTAATTTGAATACTCAAAATCTAATGGTGACTCCCTACTAAAACTAGAAGATGTATCCGCTCCATCTTTTATATCTGAAAAAAAAAACTTAAGGACGGTGGGAGCGTCTCCTCTTCAAGGAGCAAGTCTTAAGGGGACCGGCTGGTCTGTAAATGCCAGGGCCGGTTCATGTTGCCCCATCCGCCACTGGTCTTTATGCTAGAGGGTCACACATGGAGCAGATTTTCAATGGCGTTGGGGGGGGGGGGGGGAAACGAAGTGAATTTTTGACCTTTGTTACTCAGAAAAAAAATCATTTTTCTTTTTCTTTTTTTCTTTCTCTTTTTTTTTTGAGACTAATGTTTCGGGGGGGGGGGGGTTGTCCCCAAACCCCCCCCCTTAGCTACGCCCCTGTTTCCCCCCGCCAAAGCTCCCACTACGGGAAAAACTTATAATTTCTAAACGGTTGCAGTTTATTTGAAAATTTCAACTGCACTGTACTATTAATATGTATCTTTTATGAAAATAGTAAATTTTTCTAGATTTTTTAATGTAGTTTATATAGCGGCATTTAATGGGTTAAAACCTCGGTTTAAAAGTTACTTTTAAATTGTGTTTGTTGACATGGGAAAACTCAAAAAATGAAAATTACTAAACGAAGAATTACTAGCATAGCGTATACTGACACCCTGGCTGCAAAATGCCTTTTTTCTTCTTTTTTTCCCCTTTTCATTTTTTTTTCTATGTCATAAAAACTCTTGAACCTGTGAAGTGTATGGTGCAAACTGCAAATTCATTCAACAATTTGTTGGTTTCCTATGGATTTTTGAAATGTGTCAAGGACTTTTCGGACACCCTGTATATCAATATTAGCTATTTTCAAACCCTGATTTGGACAACGGCAACTCGTGCCTGACTTGCATCTTAAAGTGTATAGGGCGGTAACTAACTGAACAGCACTTGTATGCAAGGCCAAATCGAAAAAAAACTTTTTTTTTAGAAACTCAAAATTTCTGTTGATAAAACGTTGACCCTATACCCCACATGTACCATAAAAACATTTATTCAAATTAAAAAAACATTGTAATATCCCACACTTGGCCGAAAATTAATAATTTTCCTCAAAAAATTAATTTTTTTCCTATTATCTTTAAAAAAATTGCATATAAATTTAAAGAAAATATGAAGTTAATTACATGAAATACACCGCCAGCTCAGTCATTTCCAACCAAGGACTGCAGTTTCGTGCTTATTAGCACTCATCAGCCCGGTATAGGAAAGTGACTGAGCTGGAGATGGAAAACCTCTTAAGGAAGCCAAGAGTGCCAAACAAACTGGTAGCTAGCTGGCGGTGTATTTCATATATTTCTGCTTTAGCCCTGGCTAATGGGCGGTAATTTACTGAATATACCATGCCTTTCCTTCAATATTCGGGTTGAACAGAACCATTGCTTCGGTCCCTGTCTGGTCTGCTAATTCTGTATTAGCTACCAGTTTGTTTGGCACTCTTGGCTTCCTTAAGAGGTTTTCCATCTCCAGCTCAGTCACTTTCCTATGCCGGGCTGATGAGTGCTAATAAGCACGAAACTGCAGTCCTTGGCTGGAAATGACTCAGCTGGCTGTGTATTTCATGTATTTCTGCTTTAGCCCTGGCTAATGGGCGGTAATTTACTGAATATATAAAGTTAATTATTAGTTAACACATCTAATTATTAGCTAACGCCTCCTATAAACTACTACCTAACGTAACTGAGTAGGTTTAGTTTTGAAGACTTTCGCATTTTGTTAAATTAGTGTTTACCTCAGGATTTGGTGGGTTGTCAGTTACGTTAGGTAGTAGTTTAGAGGAGGCCCCAGCTTCAAATGGTTATTAAAAATTAAGAGATTGTCTATAATTAGTTAGGTATTAAAATAATTCATCATACAGTAATTAAAATCAGTTTTTTTTTAATAATTGGGTGTTTAGTTGATTTTTGTACTTGAATTGCAAAATAAATTTGATTTATACGTTTGAGTAGGAAATCGTATCGGGGTTTCCGTTACGCTCGCATTTTTCGCAGAATGCGAAAACACCACTTCAATTGCAAAAACAAAGCAATGCATTTTTGCTGAAATAAAAAATTCATTGAAAAAAAAAAAGTATGATTCTAGAGAGAAGAAGCATGCATGGCCATGATCAACTTAATCTCTAAATCTTAGCTAAGATGATTAAACAGCTATTAAGTTTAATGAGACTTTGTCTTATTCAGCATTATGTCTCCCAATAACTGCTTTATTGGGAGGAGGGACTGCAACGTTCTAAAGACCAATCATGTTTTCTTTTTTTATTTCACGTTTAAAAAAATAGCTGCTGTACTTATCTTTTTCAAAGATGTCACAGATAAAATATGAGTTTTATTTTCAACTGAAGACGAAACACGTTGAGGCATATGTAAATATATGAGAATGTAACATTTTAGCATTTTGCAAAAATTATTCCCTCAATTTTAGCTTTTATGCTAATGAACTTTTGAACCCAGCTTTAACCCTGAATCGTATGTGTGACCAATTATTCGTTACTTTTTAGTTGCACTTTGTTTTTTGAAGTCTGTTCTTTTTTTATTTGAAAATAATATACGAGGCGTATTTTTAAAGTAAGTTCCGTTTTGATATAAAAAAGGAACGAGTACAGATAGAGCAAAGAAATTTATTGCACAAAAATCTACCATCCTTACGCTATTTTTTGACATTGCTCCCGTGATTTTCCAAACATTTGTCATTGCGTGGTACAGGTTTTTGCATACCTATTCATAGAAAATTGCCGCCTGTGTAGTCAGCCATGGAATAACATGTTCTCTGAGCTCATTATTGCTGTTGTGCCACAGACCACCTTAGAAAGACTTAAGATGCCGAAACAAATGAAAGATGCTGCGAGCGAGGTGAGGGCAGACCAGAGGATGTTCAAAAACGCCCCAGCCAAAGCCCTGTAAGAGTCCTCATGGTTGACTAAACGGGCGGTAACTTTGTACAAATAGGTATACAAAAACCTGTATCACGCTATGACAAATGCTTGGAAAATCACGGGAGCAATGTTGAAAAATAGCGTAAGGGTGGTAGATTTTTGTGCACTAAATTACTTAGCTCTATCTGTACTCGTTCCTTTTTTATATAAAAACGGAACTTACTTTAAAAACACGCCTCGTATTATCAATGCAAAACTTACTGTTTGCTTCTAAAAAGGTATGTGGTTTATAGAGAATTGTGTTATATAGGTCGGCGTTATAAAGGTACCTATTCTACTGTATATCATAGCTGCCAACTCGAACAATTTACTGGAGAGGTTTCTGAATTTTGATGCTTTTATCAAACTCCCTAATGAATTAAATATCTGAATTTTCATCAAAACAATGAAACACAGTCGAACTCTCATATTGTGAGTCCTGATTTAATGAAAACTTGGATTGGACGAGGAAGTCAAATATTTGGTTGGTACAATGTTAAGTCTATGGGAGCAAACTCACTTATAACAAGCAAACCCTGCTTAAAGGGAGCAATACTAAAGTGATTCATAAAATCTCTATTATACTCTTCCTGTCAGCCCAGCTAATCCTTTCTTGGAAAAGCATTTTTGACATCTGGAAGGGAGCAGAAGTTTAATGAGTTATCAATTCTGAGGTTATTTTTTATTCAAAAACTTTCGTCGAAATCGGGTTAAAATTCTGTTTTACAAGCCATGAATTTTCTTCACAAGATAAGAGACAATAAGACAGTTGGAAGCAAATTAACCAACTTCTTCGATATGCTGTATAAAATTAAAAAACTGTATGTATGAATTTTTATGATTCTTTCAAAGCTCTTTTTGTCCGAGCTCAACAGTAGGAAAGGCAGGGTATTTTTATACGATTCAAATTTTGGAAAAATTACTTAGAGTGAAACAATCATGATTATAAAAATAAAACCTTTTCATACACTTGTATAAAAGATTGTATATGTCCGTCATTTTTGAAACATATTTGTTTCATTTGCCAAAAATTTAAGTAAAAAGTTCTCAATTTTTTTTCTAAATTTTTACCAGCTGCAACGAATGCTTATTTTATTAGAAAAGAAACTTATGCCTCTTTAAAAAGCTTTTTCATATCTAAAAGTTTTTTTTTACCTTAAAAAAGTAATAACAGTAACAGTTTCTGAATTTTGGGTCTTGCTGTGTTTCTGACTACTGAATTTGTACTTATTCAAGCTCATGGGTGTAGCCAAAGGGGTTCATTTGCCCCTCCCTAGAAGAGAACCTCTTATCCCCATGCTCCTTCCTTGTGTCACCAAAGATAATTTAAAATTATTTTTAGGACTTCCAATTTCAAAAAATTTCTGATGGATAGCCGCATAACCGAGTTATGCATTCAACATTGAACAATTTACAACTGAAATTCGAAAATTGTAACTTACCTGATTTACATGCCATTGATAGTAGGAGTAAAGACAGCTGCAACTTCCTTAAAAAATGAAATGTCGAAGTGGCCAGTTTCTACAGTGTTGCCATACAAGTTGACTAAATTGTGGAATTTTTTCGGATTTATAAGAATTTGCATAGAATATAATTTTTCCCACTGTACCCCGGTTTCCCATACATTCCTGGCTATCTTCATTTCAGTGTTGAAAACGCGTAAGCGGATGTGACCATGAATAATGAGTACTCCCTCAGGCAGCCCTGTGCAAATGGATACACAGCCAACTGGAATCTTAATAGATGGAATGAAAAAATGGATGAAATGATTGAACAAATGTGTAGCTGTTAATGGCGACTACACAATACAAATGTGGCGACCAGCAACAGGCTCTGGGCCCAGCTAGGATGGTCCTAGTCAGTTTATAAGTCCTCAATGAAGATCAATGGCCCTCTTAAAGCTATCCACCCCCTTGCTCATTACCACTTCTTCTAGTAAGCTGTTCCAAGTGCCCACAATCCTACTAAAGAAGTAATTTTTCGTAATTTCCAGGTTAGCCTGAGATTTTAATAGCTTAAAACAATGTCCCCTTGTCTTGCTTTCTGTGAGAAAATTTAACCGTTAACATCTTTCATTTTTATAAATTTTAACTGAATCATGTCCCCTCTGGCTCTCCTTTGCTCCAGGCTATACATATTAAGTCTGTTATCGTAGTCCAAATCTGAAAGCCTTCTTACTAGTTTAGTAACCCTTCTTTGAACCCTTTCTAATACAGAGATATCTTTCCTGAGATAAGGAGACCAAAATTGAACTGCATACTCCAAATGAGGTCTTACTAAATTCCTACATAAAGGTAGAAGAACCTTCTTAGATTGGTTTGAAATAGATCAACTGATAAACCCAAGTGTTCTGTTGGCTTTGTTATTTGCACTGCTGACTAAAATTGAAATCCTGATTTATTAAGATACCCAGATCAATAACGTTTTCTGCCTGACTAATGACCGAACCCTGTTAATAATAACTTGTACGCTTATTTCCATGACCTAAGTATAGCACTTGACATTTCCCTACATTAACTGCCATACCCCACTTATCCGCCCACTTATGATCTAAATCCTCTTGAAGCTGTTTTACTTGTTCCCCCATAACTTTTACATCATCAGCAAAACAATTTATGTTTCCAGAAATATTTTCATCAACGTCATTCATAAAAATAATAAACAGAAGAGGCCCTAAAACTGATCCCTGAGGAACCCCGCTTATAACATCACTCCATTTAGAATGATTTCCTCTCACAACTACCAACTCTTTGTTTCCTTCCCGTCAGCCAATTCCTAACCCAAAGTAAGGTTTTTCCTCCTATTCCTATATCAGCTAGTTTGCTGAGAAGAGCAGCGTGTGGTTCCTTATCAAAAGCTTTTTGAAAATCGATATAAACAACATCCACACACTTTTTGTTATCTAAAGCCAAAGTTACCTTGTCGCAGAAATGCAATAAGTTAGTAGCACACGATTTACCTTTTTGGAAACCATACTACAAACGAGTCAGTAGACTATTAGTCTGTAAGAAATTTATAATCTTAATTTTGATCGAAGTTTCAAAAATCTTACAAACCACTGAAGTCAGACTTACAGGTCTATAATTCCCTGCTTTACCTTTAGACCCTTTCTTGAAGAGCGGCATAATATTAGCCAGCTTCCTCTCCTCTAGCACTGTCCAACTATGTTGAGAAATGAGTTTGCAATATGTAAAGAGTAATAAATTTCCTTCATTTTGATATCCCTGTTATTTTACTTTGTCAGAAACTTATTTTATTCTATTAGAGACCTAATTTATCAATCACCCCATGATATAACGTAAGGACAAATACAAAATATTGTAGGTATATGAACCCTGATAGGAAATCGCGATACAATTTTGTCAAGAAAATAAGTCATGACACACTTTTTCTTTAAATCTAAAATTAAAATTTTATTTTCAAAATCTTATTTTTGAAAGTCATTCATTTCTTTGCAAATAACACTGATAATAATTTCTATATATATTATCACAATATTTCATTGCATCAATCTTTCAAGTAAAATACACTTTATATGTTTTAAAAAAATTAAATCAAATTCATTTAACATTTTATTTGACATTTTCTCAAAAATAGACTTTGTAGATTCTTATGAATTCATAAGGAAAAAGCCGATAATTTGTTGACTTTACCACAAAGTACTGGTAATTTCAACTACTGAAAGGGTTAAGTTTCTAATGAAATTTTAATTTTATGTAATTAAGCAAAATAAAACAAACAAGACATGAAAGTGAAATTTAAAAAAAAAAAAAAACTAATGAATAGTTACACTAAAATGACTTAATGAAAATCACATAAAATGCAGCTGTATAAAATGGAAACATGATATGTAAAATGTTTTTCAAAGTTAGAAAAATAAATAATGCGTTTAAGCTTTTTCTGTTCAATGGAAATTTATGTTGGGTAGAAGGATTTTGCATGTGAGAAAAATTAAGTAAAACATTTATTCAGATTCATATCATTTCATATTTTTAGTTAAGACTCGAGAATCTTCCAACTTCCAATATAAAAATGTTTAGCATTCAAAAATAAAGTTCAAAGCTCTCAAATAGGATTCATGCTGCTTATAAACATTTGTTGGGACCCTTATTAAAATCTTAACATCAAAAACTTTCAAAGCTCTTTTTCCTTCTACCGATAAATAACATTGAGGCAGTGAGAAGCAAAGGCATGCAAGTGGATTTTTTGAATTTAGGAGTAAAACCTGTGCAAAGTTTAGATCCTAGTTAGCAGTTTCCAGTGGAAACTTTTTCTAAACTATGCTGTATAGCAGCACCTACCAGGGCTACACCTGGCCTCAAAACTGATGACTTTCTCCTACCATTTATACTAGTCATCTCCATACTTTAAATAGTCTGGCACTTACACCCTTTTGCTTCTATGTGCTTCAGTTGATAAAATTTAAAACATCATAAAAATATTTTAACATCTATACAACAATAAATACAAAGTCTCTCTCCTATATTCATACATCAGCTTTTTGATGTATGCATCTGAGATTGAAAATTATATACTACTGCATCATGAATGGTTGGAAATATTGCAGGATGATGAGGAACTTTTTCTTGAAAATTTGCCTTCTCCATTACCCCTTGCATTGCAACTGTTAAAAATAAAAATAAGAACCTTAGAATTACTTCAAACTAAAATGTTTGAAAACCACCAAATAACAAAAAATAATGATTAAAAAAAACTGCTACCTGTTTCTATCTAGTAACGAAAAAACACATTTGGTTTGAAATCTGATACTTTTTGGTATAAATTAATTTTTTCAGGCATGATTTTTGGTTAAGTGTCCAACTGCCTTACTTGTCTGCTTACTAGTTTCTTTACTTTTCTCATCTAAAGAATAAACATAGTTCTTTTTTAGCACATTCACGCACCAAAGATTATTTAAGATCATCCTCTGTTGTTATGTTGTAAAAAAGCAGTAGAAAACTTTGTACTATGGAAGGAGTAAAACGTCAACAACAATGTTGTTGTCGTTTTACTCTGTTGCTATATGCTCTACAATGTGACTGAATTGAAAATAATCCAAGATCTTATTGATTTGGATGCAGAAGTTAAATGGTTTTGTTTTAATATTTCTCAAGATATGAGGCATGAGAGAGTTTCTAAAAGTAAGGTAACGAGCTCTCAATTGACTCAAATTGTTCCACTACAATCTATGATAAAAGACGCGAATTCAATTTCACAGTTAACAGCTTACAAGATTTTTCCTCCTGCTTAAGTAAAAAGGTTTTTATTGGCATTATTGTTTTGCAAGCTATCAGAATAAAAAGAATTTGCAATACCATTTCTGCATTTAAGCAAGAAATTTCAGTACTCAAAAACTTACTTTTTAATAATAACTTCCCTAAAAATCTAGTTGAGAACATTTGCTTAAGTATAGCCTTCGATGAGCATTTCGCTTCTTTTGAAACTGTTTAA
The DNA here is from genome assembly GCF_026930045.1 of Uloborus diversus. NCBI lineage: Eukaryota > Metazoa > Arthropoda > Arachnida > Araneae > Uloboridae > Uloborus > Uloborus diversus. The sequence goes on from NC_072731.1 coordinate 200,875,751, forward strand.
CTGTGTAAATGTATGATACCACCGTGACAAACCATTTTTTATGAATCACTGGGGTGGATGAGTTTTTTACACATGGGAAACAGGCGACTCGGTATGTTTATGGATTGATTTCTAGATATGTTTTTTATGTTATGTTGACAACTGGAATGTATTTTTATCATGTTGAACAATGGATTGGGCTGAGTTTACGTGGATTTCAAGGTAAGACAATTTTGTTATAGGCAGGTACTGTCCCGTGGAAGACTAATTTTCGGAACTTGTTTCCCTAATTAGTCGAGGCGAAACCCCCTGCTTTTAGTTTTAGGTTTGAGCTCCAGTTTATTGTTTTTAGTTTAGCAAGTGGTGCTTTTGCCCATTGTTACTCTATATTGCATGTACTGGAGCTTAAACATTCTCTTCTAGTTCATAGTTAAAAAATTTTGGTCTTTTGACCATAATTAATGAATCCTCCACGGCTGATGAGCTCTGGATTCACTCTTTATCTATTCCTACTTAATAGCTGTTTGCATTTTTCCTTTTTATCATCACTTATTATTTATAATTTGTTTAATATTTGAAATTCTGATTGCTTAATTTTAGGTTTGAGCTTTAATTTATTGTTTTTAGTTTAACAAGTGGTGCTTTTGCCCATTGTTACTCTATATTGCATGTACTGGAGCTTAAACATTCCCTTTTAGTTCTTAGTTAAAAATTTTGGTCTTTTGACCATATTTAATGAATCTTCCACGGCTGATGAGCTCTGGATTCATTCTTTATCTTTTTCTACTTAATAGCTGTTTGCATTTTCCTTTTTCTCATCATTAACTATTTATAATTTGTTTAATATTTGCAATTCTGTTTGCTTAATTTTATATTTACTTGGCTTTTTAGTTTTGCTGCGTTGCGCATCTATGGGCTCTTGGTGTGGTCTTTTCAATATTTTTCACTTTTATTAAATATATATATATATATATATATATATATATATATATATATATATATATATATATATATATATATATATATATATATATATATATGCTTTTAAATAGATTCAACTAATGTAAATTTGAGTTATTGGTGAATATAAAGAAAATTCTTTTTAAAAAACTTCACTTATTATTATTATTATTATTATTATTATTTTGAATTCTACAATACTTTCCAATAAGTGTTTGCTAAACTTGCGAATAACATTTCTGACATTCCTGCTTTCCACGAAATTATCAGCAAGAAAGAAACCAATTTAAGACTCTTCACTTTTGTCCGCAATTTGATTATATTTTGACGGCCTAGCCCCACCTTTCAAAGGTGAAACCTGAAAAAACCCTTTCTAATTCTTTTATCCACTTTAGAATTGTCTGTCCCTTTTCAATCTAATGAGGAGCTCTCATCTCTTTTTCTCTCATGGGAGAAGCTTGTAGAAACCACCTACAGCTTAAGGTAGCTATGGTCTTTCTCTTCTCCTGCTGTTTCCCTCGCCCAGTATTACAATCCACCCACTTTGAATTAATTTCTATTGTCCCTCCTGTCATGTCTTAAACCTTCACGTTCAGAATTTATCTACTCGTCCCCCACCATTTTTGAGGTGTCATGCCTGGTCAAATCTCTTCTCTAAGTCCGAAGTTCCTACAACAAACATCTTCAAATGTATTCATTATTTTACGGAAAATTTTTCAATCGCAAAGAAATATTTGATCCAATGTGCGCAGCTCAAAGTGTAATCGTAACCGGAGTTGCCTCAAAAAAAAAAAAAAAAAACTGTCGGAAAACCCGGAGTCACTTAACATTAAAACTGTATGGCATAAGTTCAGGACTTTGAAACAGTGACGTGACATCTGTAGTGTTGTGAAATCCGGGTGTCGCGATAACGATGTTTGACTGTAATAATAAAATCATTCAAAATTTCATCGCCGCAGAACATCTTTCAAATGAATTACAAAAAATGCATTTGTGACAGCTTTAAACAATTCTAGTAACAAACATGATGTCTATTATTTTCTGCGACTATCTGTAATTGATTTTTTTTCCCATTAGTTTTTAATTTCACAAAAGTATTAAATGTCAATTGTGTTGGGAATTATTAATACTGTCCACCATGGCCAAATTAAAATACATTTTTTAAATAATTTTATTCATTACAAAAAAATTTTTACTTTCTTTTTTCATATTTCATCTAAAAGAATGCGAATTTATGACTACCATTAAGTTTAATGTTAAATTGAAACCATTTAATTTAGAAAGCAATTAAAATCTTACTTTTGTTTCCTGGATTTGATAGAAAAATCTGTTTTTCGAAGTAAAAGCTATTGTGTGTTTCTTTAAAAAAAAAAGGCAGGTGTGCAATGGCTAATGTGGGCAGGAATTTCATCTAGTGAAGGTGATGAAACAATTGGTGAAATCTAAATAATGAAGCAGTCATTTATATGTACTTCATTAAAAAGAACTCTCTTGCAGAGAAATTTTGAACAATCCTGTTATTCCCTGAAACGCTCATCCTATAGTTAGTTATATACAAAATTTTGTACATTTCTGAGCAATATTTTGGTCCGTAGGTAACTTTTAAAAAAGGATGATTTTTCTGTGGCGATCCTGTATGTACTCATGTTTCTTAGAGGCTGGTAAGAAAAAGAACATTACAAAACTTACTTGAGCATCCTGATAAAAATACCACTATGCCTATATCTTTATATTCTTTCATTACCTTAAAGAGAAAACGAAAATTAAAGATGTTTTAAGTAAAACTCCTTTGTTACAGTTATCATAGCGAAATTTTGTACTTTCAATACTTTTATTACGTCAATTCTAATATTTCAAAATTTATTTAGCACTGTGCAAAATAAAGTTTTCCCCTCGTTCTCCAGCTTCACAAGTATACTTATGCACAGACCTGGAAGGAAAACCCCATTAAGTTTACATTAAAATTAGCATTTCCCCCTAGTCACAAGGAGGGAGGGTACTTTCTCAAAACAATAAAGGTGCTTTTATTAGTATATTATGTATACTAAATGCATAAAATCCATTCTTTTACTGTTTAGTTTAATAAATTATGCTAGAAACTGTAAATTCGGATTTATATTCAAATTAAACATGAATCTAAATTAGTACCTTGCTGAAGCAAAACTTTAGCTTGAAAATTGATCTTTAACTGATAAATACTATTTTAAAAATTTTAATTTGCAAACTGTATTAGTTGTATGAAGTATGTAGGGTAAATACAAAGTTTCAAACAGGGCTGATAGTGGACTCAAGTAAAATCTTGTGAAAACAGCATGAAATTTTCGGAAACTATGAGGAAACTTGACACTCATGACCCTTTCATGTAAAAACTTTTCAAATATGCATTCAAAAATCATTGAAAAAAACTATTTTTAAAGGTGTTTTTTTTTATATAATTGTTCAGTGAGCGAGCTGGTGGCATGATGGTAAGGCGCTGGCTTTCTACGCCTAGGACCCGGGTTCTGGCCAGACTAAGGTGACCAGTTGATGGATTTTTGAGATGCAGCAAATCATCAGCGCCCATGTCGTATGATTATGTGGCATATAAAAGATCCCTTTGGCTTAGAATTCCCTCGGCAAAAGTAAATTCTTTGCAATTTCGCATCAAAGAGAGCCCAGGTGCCTCCATCTGGTGGAAATTGGGCTTCAAAAACTACTTGTGTCATGCATCAGCACCTTGATGGTGGCACATGAAAGACTGATGACTTAAAAAAGTAGGAAAAGATAGGACTACACACACCTCAAGAGGAAACAAATTTGGCATATATTTTATTTCTAATGTAAAATAAACTTAGGGCTGGGCGATGTAAGAATTTTTACATTGTGATGCATCGCCAATCTTACATCGCGATATAGCGATGCATCATGATGTAAGGTTTTTTTTTTTAAATTAAACTTGCTTGTTTGAATTTTACAAAATATATAAAAGGTTTAAAAATTGTATATCATGCCAGATACGAATTAATGGATTCCAGCACCAGAAAGAAATTTATTATATTATAAAGCAGTGCTAAAGGCGCAAGTTAGTGAAAAATAATGAAGACAAGTTTTGAGATTACATTGAGCCACATGAGAGTTTTTTCAATGCAAAAAGATGTGAGTAAAAGGTTGCAAAGTCACGCATTTCGTTCAAAAACTCGCATCTTCTTATATTAAAAAAAGGTTTCTTGTAATCAGCAGCGGGGGGAGGGGGGGATAACACAGAGTTAGCAACCAATGTAACACCAGTGTTAGAAACTCCACTGCTTGTAACATCAAAATACATGTCTGCATTTTTTGTTGCTATTTTGCTCATCAAAAATGTTGCTTTTTTTTCGAACCTTCATTGTTAAGCCAGATTGGATTATAACACTACTAATTAACATTGGTGTGAAAAAATTAAGAGTTTAAAGCGGCAGCAACCCTTGACAGGTGTGTGTACATCAGAGCACTATCGATGCATCAATTTAGAGAAATATTTTAAACTGGTTTGACGATGTGAGATACACATTGGTTTTTGGCGATACATAGATGCATCGCCCAGCCCTAAATAAACTAATAGTATTTTAGATTTGAAACTGTCCCAAAAATAAACTAACAGTACTTTTGAAGCATTAAAGGGATTAAATGAAAGACCGAGTCACAAAAACAGAACAAAAGAAACAAGCTGACAATCATCAGCAAAAAAAATAAACTGGAGGAAACAAAGATATTAATTACAAAAATATGAAAATAAAATCCAAACAAAGAAACACCTTTCAACAATACAGTCATAAAATTTTTAAGTGTGAACGAATAAAAAGCAATATAGCGATAGCAATCGCAAAAAAAAAAAAAATAATAATAATAATAATAATAAAACTCATAGTTTGGTGCAACAAAACCATTTTTGAAAAAGATTTGTTTATCAAAAACTAAAACATTCCTTCGAGAGCATCCATTTATCATTTGAAAACACTAACACTCTCAGCTCCTGTTGTCATAAACTATGATACAAAAAGCAAATATTAAATTAGTTTTAGTTAAAAATAATAAGCAGCTGACATGCATTCTTGCATAAATAGGGGCAAATGTTTTAATTTGAAAAAAAAAAAAGGAAAAAGACACTGAAAATGCAGAACGAAAATTAATTTGTTCTTAAGTATGGTACATAAAATTTATAACAAAATAATTAAAACTAAATAAATAACAAAATAAGTAAACTAAAGGGTTTGTATTATGTTATGTATTTTTAGCATTCAACATAAATTTATGTTTCATGGAAAACCTTAATGGGAGTCTGTGGGGTCAATTTCTCCCCACCCTGGCTTTGGAAAATTAATGCTATACAAATTTGTGCGGTTTTTGTTGTTTTCAAATAAAATTTGCATTCAGTATACATCCTTCGCTAGCCACCCCGGGGGAAAAAATCAAAATGATGGGCTAGTTTTAATTTTAATCAAGCAATAGAAACAAATATCGTTTTATTGGTTTGATGATTTTTTACCTCCTTGTTCTGAAATTTTTTTCACAGAAAAAAAAGGGAAAAATCCATGCATGGTAAACATAACGTTTTATCAAAGGTTACATAAAACATAACATCATCAGTTACTAATGTTTCTCAATGCATAAAAAGGAAGGCATGTAGTTTTTTCAAAGGAAAAGGTTCTCTCAATCCTCACTATACAACAAAAATATTCATTCGGAAATTGTTCACAAAATTGAGAGTGAGGGGGGAGCACCTGGCATCAAATGCCTGCTATATCTCTTTCTCCCCCCCCCCCCCATCCCTTTGATCAGGCGCCCTGAGTACAATAACTTATAGTAGATATGCTTACAGTATAATTGCCGCACCCCGAAAAGAGTAAGAGTCGGTCAAAAAATTTCTAAATGTTCAGAAATGCCGCATTGCCATAAACGCAGCACATAAAAATGATGAGCAACTCCTTAATATTGATGATATATCAGAGTAGAAAATACCCATTACAAAGAAAAAAAATACAGTACATATTTGCTTGTGGCTCTATCCACCAACTTTTAAAAATGTGAAGAAATAAAAACGGAATCTTGCATTTAAATTGATTTCCGATTTTTCTCAAAAATCGGGAACGTTTTGCCTATCTAGGTTTTGTTGTGTGTGTGTTTTTTTTTTTTTTTTTTTTTGCAAATACACTTTTTGTAAGGAAAGGAAATTTTATAATCATGTTTACAATTTAGCATGAACAATTATCAGAGTGATGTATGGAAAGTGTTTCCACAATTTTTTTTGAAGTGGTCCGTTTTTGCGAATTTGTTATCTGTTGCTTTTATTTTGTACTAACATCAATAAAATATGTACAGTATACAGGTTTTTCATTTTGTTTCCTTACGTTCCTTTTAGGACTTTACATTGCCTTTCTGTTTAAATAGAGCTCCATTTCACTTGTAATCAACTAAACAAAAAATCTGCAAATAGGAAATTCAACTTTTCCCGCACTTTTTGAACAGTCGGCAGTTTACTTTAATTAAAGCTTTTAATTGACAGGTAAATAATATATGACTGCATCAGAATGAGCCAGTATCTGTTTCTTTATTGTTTTGTGAAAACAGTATGACTGAAGTCAGGGCGATAAAAAGAAAAGTCAATCATAAACGCCTCAACGGCAAAAAAGTCACATACGAAAATTTAACTTTTAAACACGCAGACGCTGCGGCGCTCCTTCCAGAAATTACTGTAGTCAGTCAATGAAAAGCTCAGGATCCGCTTTTTCTTTTGCTTTTCAAAATGAAACACACAGAAAATTATCGGTGTGGCATTGTAAAAATAAGAATCACACAATTAGAAGAGCTATACTAAAGAAAGAAAAAGTAGGAAAAGGAGATAGCTGTAAAAAGTAGGAAAAATAGAAACTTTTCTGGGTCTGCACTAGGTCTGGTTATGGCCAAATGGCCTCTCACACAGCTCCATTGGAAAAAAAAAAGTTTTGGAATGTGTTGCCAGCCCAAAATTTTTGGAAACTGCAACTCAAAATTTTCAGATCACAAACATCCCTGGATTTAAATAAGAATTTAAGTATTGTTATTTTTGAAAATTCAATTTAATTTCATTTAGTTTTATTATATTGGTATTATTCATATGCCAATATAATTTTTAAGAAAATGAGAAAGTTATTTATATTTTAACACTAGGTTTGTGGGAATTTTTACCTTTAGAGAAAGATTTGTTTTAGTAATAAAGTGTTGTTTCTAACTTCAAAAGGGGCAGGGTGCATCAGAGGTTACCTTAAACGAGGTAGGGGTGTCATGCCCTTCCAAAAATGCTTGAGACAAACACTAAAAATGAATACAAAAGCTTTACTTTAATTAAATGCAATGAAATTTACAGTTGGTCATCATTGATCAAGTCTAAATATACAGCAATAATGTATTCACTTAGGTGTTGTACTTAGCATTTTTCTAACAAATGTCTATTTAAATAAGTTGATATTTTCTTTCGGAATAAATAATATGGGAAAATGTAGTCTTTTGACATACTTTAAAATTATACCAAGCCAAAGTAACCACCACTCTATTTTATTTCACTCAAACACCAGAGAGATAACTGGCACAGCATATGTACTGCAAAGATGCACATTGGAGGGGGGCAAACTGTACCATTTAAATTTTTAAGGGGTTTTCTCTTTTTGAATGGTGCTCAATAGTATTAAAAGGAGTTGCATGAGTCAGGGGCGTAGCTAAGGGGGGGACACACCCCCCTCCCCCGAAACGTTAGTCTCAAAAAAAAAAAAAGAGAGAGAAAAAAAAAGAAGAGAGAAGAGAAAGAAAAAAAAAAAGAAAAAAAAATCAAAACGATTTTTTTTCTGAGTAACAAAGGTCAAAAATTCACTTCGCTCTCCCCCCCCCCCCCAATGTCATTGAAAATCTGCTCCATGTGTGACCCTCTAGCATAAAGACGCCACCCTCTGCTGCGACAATTTTTTGATAATTGAGTGAAATTTGACACTTTGCTTTAGAAAAGAGATTGATTTGTTAAATCCACATATATGCAGCCTTTCTTTGTTATAGATTTTGCAAATTGTTAACCCTTCAAGCGGCCGTGACGTAAAATTCCTTCACCCAGCGATGTTTTGAAGAGCGGGTGTGTCGAAAAATTTGGCCTTGAATATTCTGCTTTGAGAACGGCTGCGCCGTAAAATTCTATGGAAGAATATTCATGGCGAAATTTTTCGACACGGCCACTCTTCAATACATCGCTGGGTGAAGGAATTTTACATCATGGCCGCTTGAAGGGAAATATGTTTAACTTTATGAGCCACGCAGTGGGAATATTGCATACAGTTGAATCTGTATATTTCGAATTTCACATTAAAGAAAAAATCGAGATAAAGAAGTTTTGAGATACGGGGCTGTAAGAAACTTTTTATAGAAATTTGAAATATGATGGTGAAAATTTGAAATCGATACTAAAGACAATATGGGCTCTTGATTAAAATTCCTCTTTATTAGTTTTGTTAGGTATTTATTCTATTATTACATTATTAAGTGCTTTATTGCGAGTTTAAGGAATCATTTTGACGGTAAAAGTAACTTTAAGCATATCTTTTTCAAGAAAACGTCTTTTATTGATTTTTGGTCCCTGATTTTTTTTTTTTTTTTTTTGGATTCATTATTTATCCTCTTGAGGTAGGTTAGCAATTGCTGCAAATCCAACTTGGCCAGTATTCTACGGTTTTCCTTTTTTCATCACTTGAAAAAAACTTATACTTTCTTTTCACTCTTATCGTTTCGGTTTTCTAAGGAATCACAATTTTAAGAAAGAGAGCAACCAAAGAACAGTACTAATCTAGATAACAGAGCGAAATGGCTTTTAACTTGAATGACGTTTAACTATGAACTTGAAATGTTCATCTTACATGTCAAACCTGTGAATTTCACCCCTTTACTCTTCTTCCAAGAAAGTGCGCGAAACGACTGTCCTTTGGTTAACCTTCTTGGAAAGCCTATTCGTGGAATGCATTTCTCCCTCTTTTCCATGCCTCCTCAGCTCTTAAAGACAATTCCTCTGTTTCTGAGTTGAAGAAAATGTTTTTGTTTGCTGCTTTACAGATCATGGGGCTTTGAATCCGAAAATGATAGCATAACCGGAATTCGAGACAATAGAGGTTTTTGTTGGTCTGGTTTCGTGTGTGTCATAGGTCATAATCAAAACGACCTTTGCTAACCAGAGTATCCATTGCAATCACATTCATTTTTCAGCCAGTATTTACTGCGTATTCTTTTGGAAGCGTACAGTCTGTTTAAAATAGTACATTCTAAGTGAAAGTTGTTGCATAATGAAGCGAGCAAAACCGATAACAAGTTTTTTTAAATCCAAAGAAAAAAATGAAAATGACGAAAAGGATTGCTCTAAAAAGAGAAAGTTAATGTCCTCTGAAGAAAACAAAAAACAGTCTGCAAATCAGCATTAGTCCCATCAAACCCTTCTAAAGGTAATTTTATTTTAATTCAAAAGAAAAACTGCATAGCATTACATGAATAAAATGTTTAAAAACGAAATGAATCTAGATTATTTCTGTTAGCTTGGCTCGCATTAAAAAGTAGAAAATAAAAGAGACTTCTGTTTATAGCACAAGAAAATTGCTGTTGCTCTCTCAAATAGATATTTATGTAAATTCTTAAGCAGCTAATAAAATTAAAAATAAAGTCTTGAGAGGAGAACAGTGGTATGCATTTGAGCGAATACCTTTCTACCGCCTATATTTCTTCCCTATTTTTTTTTTATTCAAATTTTATTAACTGCTTTAGAATTAGCATAAATGTAAATACATAAAAAGCAACATATAAATATTTCGATATGAAAAGCAATTTCATTTTTTGCGGGTTATAATTCAAGAAGTCTTTTATTATTTTATTTCATACTTTTAGTGCAAACCACGTTAGCAAAAATAGTCTTTATACACTGGTGTGCAAAAATTAAGGACGAAGTCGAAAAATTAACATATCTGCTGAACGAAGAGGCAGAGCGGACAGAAAGACCAATCAGGAGATTACGTAAGGTGATGTACGGTAGCACATGAGCAGATATGCAGGCAGACGTAATGGGGGAGTGTCTGAGTAGTATAAAGCATGTTGTCGGTGTAAGATCAGTATTTCTGGCAAAAAAATTGCACGCGGTATAGCAGTTAAAATCACACCGAGTTGCTGCCTCAGCGAGAAATGGAGATTAATCAATCTGTTAGACGACATCTGGATGCTTTTACCTGAGGTCGAATCATTGGAAGTTGGAGGAAGGCCGCAGTGTGACAAGTGTGGCTGCAGAGTTCGGAATTGCTCACAGCATCGTTTCACGACTTTGGAGACAATTTCAAACTACAGGAACAGCTATCCGGGGGTTCAGTAGTGGTCGTCCACGAGGAACCACATCCGCAGATGACCGATATATTGTCTTACAGGCCAGAAGAAACAGGCGGCAGACAGCGGGAGAAATCGCTAGACACACGACACAGGTGACTGGACGACCGATATCGCGTTTTACTGTGGCCAGAAGACTGCACGGTGGTGGTCTGTTTGCACGACGCCCTGTACGGTGTGTACCTCTAACGCCTGCCCATCGGAGAAGGCGTTCTCTGTGGTGGCGGGAATACCGGAATTGGAGAGACAATGAATGGGGATGAGTACTCTTTACAGATGAGAGCAGATTCAGTCTGAGTAGCGATTCTCATCGCATACACATCTGGAGAGAGCGGGGAAGCCGCAATCATCCCTCGAACATCATTGAAAGGGACAAGTATGGAGGTCGCGGTGTTCTCGTTTGGGGAGTCATCATGCTTGGTAGTCGTACAGACCTTCACATCTTCGACGCAGGTTCAGTCAACGGGACCTGTTATTGTAACGAGATTCTTTTTCCATATCTGCGTCTTTTTAGAGGCGCTATGGGTCCGCAGTTCCTTTTCATGGACGACAATGCACCATGTCATCACACAGTAGCTGCTGAACAGCTCTTAGAGAGTGAGGATATTGAACGTATGGATTTGCCGGCACGATCTCCGGATGTCAATCCCATCGAGCATGTATGGGATTTTCTAGGCAGACGCTTGGCAGCTCGTACCTTACCACCAGTAACGATTCGGGAGCTTCGATTGGTGCTGCAAGACGAATGGGCAGCAATGCCTCAACAAATCATTGACACCCTCATTCTCAGCATAGGCAGACGCTGTGAAACCTGCCTAGCAGTCGGGGGAGATCATATCCCCTACTAAAGACCGGATGTTTCTTTCTGGACACCCATCACAGGGATGTTTCGGTCTTCAGTCGCATTGCTCTCCATGCTACTTTTTCAATAAAGCTTCTTTTTATCCCTCTGATTTCTCTTTTAGTAAGTGTTGCTTACATTACACATGTCCTTACGTATTGGGGATCTTACGGTATTAAATGTGTTGATTTGGAAAGCTTTTGTACAAAGTTATATTGAAAAAACCGTCTCGTCCTTAATTTTTGCACACCAGTGTAGTTTGGCCACCGATGAGATTGAAAGTCCAACATCCAGTTTACAGGCGAAAATGGAAGTATCTATTAGCTTTCAGGGATGCTAGCTTTTGTAGATGTGTGTTAGCCTCTAAATTAAGCAGTCACACTAAAATGAACCGAACACGCTCATCAGATATTTGATTTCTCCCTGATTTGGATAGACTGGTTTTGACAAGACCATTGCTATAAAATTTCACTTTAAATTAAATGAAGGGAAAAGAAAAAAAAAGTTGAATTTTCAATAACATTAAAATAATAATTAAAAAAAATCTTTACTTTTGTTTTGTTTGACACAAGTATCGGAATTTAGGCACCCCATTCCAAAGTGTGTAAGATTCACCTAGGCTCTTATTTTTTTAATACTAAAAAAAGTTTACACACACACACTCACACACACATATATATGTATGTGTATATATATATGAAAGAAGTACCCCCCCCCCCCCCCCGAAAGTCGGGTCTAGCTACGCCTCTGGTTTGAAGGGCCTTTAAAAATGTACTTAATGTGTACTTAAAAAATATTTAAAAATAGGATTTTTTGCTTGTGGCTGGGTGGCTTTATAAAAAGGAAGTTTTATTGAAATTCTTGTTTTAAAAGATGACAAAAAGTTACACAAAAAAATTAAATTTACCTCTAAAAGAGCTTCTAATCCAGCAATATCCACAAATGTAAACGTGGAGCAGTCTATAATTATCCTATGAATTTGTGAACTTGGATTCTTGGTTTCAGAATCTTCAGCAGTTCTAAACAGAATATATTATGAAAGTATATAGTTTAAATTGTCAATATCAGTAAACACTAGTTCCAAAGAAAAAAAAAAACAGCTAAATTAATTTTCTACGTATGAAAAACTGCTACTAATTAAACATCATCTTTCAAAAGGATTTAATTTTACGAAAGGTAAAACACAAAGCACATTTTATGAATAATTTGACTTTTGTGAAAACACTATATAGGAATAAACCAATGACGATCAATTACAAGTTCTGCGCCCAGCTAGGTTGGTCTTAGTCAGTTTTTTAAATTACGGAAAAAAAATATATATAATAATGTAGTACTTGGGGGGACATTAGAGATCAAAAGAAGGGTTTTCCCAACTTAAATAGCAAAGAATTAAATTACAACAATTTACTTGACTAGTTATAGGCAGCTTGAAAAGATCTTAAATATCTTAATAGCAAAAATGTACCTTTATGATAGGGGGGGGGCTAAGGAATGAGTATGTACCAATAAAACTGCGATCTGATAAGAAACAATGTCAGGTACTTAAGAAACGTCAAAAACTCAAATGCAAAGAAAATTGCAGTTTTTTCTTTTTGAACCTCTTTCTTAAACATACATAAAACTTATATTTTGAAAAAATGTGGTATGGGTGTTCTTGAAAGATTCTATTTTGAAAATGCACTGATGGTGTTCCTGGAATATTGATTAAAAGTGTAATACTGACAAAAAGGCAAATCTGCCTATTACTGGTTGAATGCCCATAACTAGTCATTTACCCTATAAAAACTTTTTCAAAATTTAATGATAGTATTGCAACAGCCTGCAAGGGTTGCCTCTTTCATGAGGAAACTCTTACATCCTATGTGAGTGTGATTGAAGTGTTTTCGCCTATAGGTTTGAACATCTTGGTTGTAACTAGCTTGAACCATATGAGATTCATGGCATAACCATTAAGTGTTTGCTGTATTTTGCTTCGGCTACTGGTCTGTTTTAAGACTTCTGTTTGGGTACCAATACAACAGACTTTTGGTTGCAGTTTTTGGCTCTTTCGTTTCATAATCATCATTTGGCAACATCTTGCACAAGTTAATTTATGTAGAAGTACAGAAAGTTCAAGAAAAGCCATAAAAGTTCACATGAAAATCTACACATTTTAAAAAACCTTTGATTGCTTAGTAAAAAAAGAAAAGGTTAAAAGTGGATGCTTTTTTGCTGGATGGACCCTTCTCTTTTGCTATCTGGCAAAAGATGTTTTCAAACCAACTTCTTTCATATGTCGTTTGTTTGTTTTTGAAATTTAATATTTCACTATAAACGCAAGAAAAAGGTAGAAATGATTTGTTTTATTTTAATATGAAGTAAAATTGTTCTCAACTTTGGAATCTGTCATGAAAAGACAGGAACGTAATAAATTTAGTGGAAAATTCTTCATATGAGAAGAAAAATGCCTGGATATTTTGGTCATAAAATTTATCTCATAGAATTTAATTTTGTTTGACTTATTTCCAGAAAGTCGATGCTCAAAGATAAAATAACATTTTCTCCCTGAATGTTGTTTTACCTTTAAATGAATATGAATCCAATCATTAGCAAAAAAGACTAAAACCATTATAAAATGCATGGAAGAAACTTACGCTATTTTCAATGGAACATGTTTCTCAATATAATTTTTAAACAGTTCTTTGTTGATAAAATATAGAGCAGATTCAAAATGAATGATTTTTATTCCAGTAACTTCTTGAGCCTGTGGGAGAAATATTGAAGAAATATAGTTAAAAGCCTTAAAATAGAACAAAACAATTTTATAAACGAGGATGAAATGCATTTTGTTTTGCAAAGCAGAACTTACCAAGTCATATCGTTTAATATCTACATAGATATCAGTATCAGGTATCTGACCCAATATTGTTCGGGAAGGTCTAGAATGAGTAAAAGACATCAAACTGAGCAAATTAATTCTGAAAGAAATATTAATGATACAAATATTGCATTGAAACTGGATAGGAGATTTCCTTAAAATCTACATCGCTATTATCCAAACCTGACGAGAAAACCTCTTTCAAGCTCAGCTTAAGTGCAACAAAATCAGTATTTCTGAAATTGAGCACAATCCTAAAATTTTCATCTTAGTACATATATTAAATTTAATCTAAAACCTAATACTACAGAACTTATATACATAAAATACCAACTATTTTAACAATTTAAAACCCTTAAAGCTAGGTAGATTTGCTAAATTTCTTAAATGTTAAACCGGGACCCCCCCCCCCCCCACGTCACTTGAAATCAAAGGGCTGATTTTTGGAGCATTTTATAGGGCAGGTAATACTTAATGCTGTGAATAAATAATTACTAATTATGAACCTAAAACAGGGGTAATAAAAAATGGCAGAAGCAGATACAATTTGAACATTTCACTTCCGAGATGTAATTATTTAATTTGTTTCAGTTAGAAAAAAAACTTTGATTGAGGAATAAAAAAGTGAACAATATTTAGATATACTTTTAATTTTATAGGACTTTTTTAGTGTTTTTTGGTTTGAATTTTGTTGTAAAAATTCTGACAAGCCAAACCGGTATTAATTTTAAAGGTCAAAGATACAGATGACGAAGTAATTATCCTAAATAATCATTCAAAGCTAACTATTTTTAGACCTTTTTGGTCATTTGTAATCAAATTTATCTTTTTTCGGGACATGAAGTAAACCGGCCGGGACACCAGGATTTTGTTTAAAAACCGGGAGGTCTGGCAAGCCTACTTTACTACTTTTTACTCTGCGTGTTCTGCGTAGGGAGTGAAAAACATTTAAACTTGTCTTTCACTGATGCCTTCTAGTCATATGGGGAAGGGGAGGATAGCGTATTAGACTTGAAAACTATCAGCTTAAACAGAGCTTGCATGAGTATGTTTCCTTTTCCTTTACTGATTTTAGTAGGAAATATTTATATACATATTTTTTGTTTTGTTTATATGTGACATTCTATTTATTTGTTGAGTGATCTTGGAATTCACCTCGATCTATGACTCATGCCCATACGTCATAGTTGTTTCCTTTTAACGCATAAAAATTGAAAAGGGAATGTATTATAAAATGCAGTAAACTCCCGATTATCCGCAAAATTGGGGGGGCACAAATGCCATGGATAATAAAAATCACGGATAAACCAAAAAAAGACTAAAATAAGGGACAAAGACTAAAAATTGTCCTTCCTCAAAAACTTAGCTGCATTGATGCTTGATACTTTCTACAAACAATAAAAAATATGCAAGGGCGCCCATATGCAAAATTTTAAGGGGGGGGGGCTCAGATATTTTTCCCACGGTTTAGCAGGATATTTTCCCAATAAAAACCGATTTCAGTACAGGTTAGAGTTATTAAAATTTGACATTTTCAATAACTTATTCATTAACTGCTGGAGAAGAAAGGTTTTTACATTTTTGCAAAGGAAAAAAGTACTAAAAGCAAGGATGTTCTAATTTCAAGGAGGGGGGAGGCCTTGAGCCCCCACTTACCCTCCCATATGGGCACCCTTGGAAATATGTACAGTACAGTATAAATGTTTCGTATTTCTGCAAAACAGAACTTAGCATCAATGTAGAAGTGTATGTACGATGAAGAAAACAAAAAATAAACAAAATAATGGGCGGTAATTTACTGAAAAACAACAGAGTTTAAATTTGCAATTTTTAAACAAAACAGTCATTAGTATTTGCTTTTTCTACCAAAATACATGTTCTTGATTGACTTGCGGATAATCAGGAGTTTATTGTAGTAAAAAATCCAAGATTTGAACATGCCTAAGTCCCTAGGATTCCTACATTATTTTTGGCAAATGTCACTTCTAGGCCTGCAATTAGCAATAGAAAGAATCAGCGTTTGCTATTGGCAAGAATAGACTGAACAGACTTGATAGCAGAAGAAATAATTTTTTAACTGTTTATCACCAGAAATTTTTGAAATTTTCATATCTGGACCAGCAGAAATCAAATCATTAGTTTTATCATCAGCATCAGATGGTTTGTCAAGAACAACAATTTCACCCCATTTGTCAGTTTTGGTAACAACCAGATCTGAATTAGAAATTGAATTCCTTACACTACGCCTGACAGTATTAGCAAACACAGGTTTAGATATTTTAGAATTAAATTCAATATCACAAGCAATAAGATGCAAACTGCAATCTTTTTGAGTGGATGATAAGGAGCTATTTTTAAGATACTTGATAATAAAATTAAATTACTTGAAAAGGTCTACCAAACCAATTTGATACTGTGGGTTTCCCCCTCTCCCTATAGAACTCAATTTTAAGCATTAAAAAGAATGTTTATAAGAAAACTGAAGGGAAGGAGAAAAATAAATGAATCAACTTACATCACAGTTCTAAGTATCACAGATAAAATTGCAAATATAACTCCA
The DNA here is from genome assembly GCF_026930045.1 of Uloborus diversus. Taxonomy (NCBI): domain Eukaryota; kingdom Metazoa; phylum Arthropoda; class Arachnida; order Araneae; family Uloboridae; genus Uloborus; species Uloborus diversus. Next base: position 200,892,335 of record NC_072731.1, read on the forward strand.
ACTAAAAGCCCATAAGTTATATCCAACAAAACGGTTGACAAGAAAGTAACAAGCCAAATAAGCTGCAACAAATTACATTTCTTATTATAAAAGTAACTTTACAGAGAAACATAAAAATAATACTGACCAAAATTAAATATTACTTACAGCATCTACTTTAGAAATGCCCCATGCATTGAAAAAATCTTTGACTTGGAGAAACATTCCTTTCAATGCAACTAGTATAATACATGAGAGTATGCACTACAAAGAAGTAAAGCAAAATATCTATATAAATAAAAATATGTTTGCAGCAGTAAAGAACGATTAAAATAAATGAACATAAATCATTTGATTTGATGGGAGAAAAGATATTTAAATTATGGTTCATTACTGTAAAATATCAATTTAACAGGCCTAAGAGTCAAATACAGGGGGGAAAATGGAAATCTCAAATTTTTCAAAGGGAAAAAAAGAAAGAAAAATAATGCGTGGAAAATTATTTTTATGCAAAACTTAAAGATAAAATATAAAATACAGTTGAACCTAGCTACAGCCAGGGTCGCGCCGTCTGTATGTGCAAGGTCGTGCGGAGCACGATGGCACCAGGATCAAAAACGCACCGAGTTCTACCAATCAAAAATGCTCTAAATGGAGGAAAAAAATCTCCAACTAAAAAAATAAAATTGAACTTTTCGGAATAAAAGTAGCAGTGAAATTATATTGCTCATTAAAACAAGCAATCCTCCTTGCTGCCTATCTAAAGAAAAAAATATTGCCTTGTGTCTAAATATGCTATTCAAAAGTGCAATCTTTTACACTGAAAGCACATGATGCTAATAAATGCATACATTAGCATTTTTCTTCATGTGTGGAGCCATGAATGTTATTTCGCTATGTCTGTAATGTCACAAGGTTGAGCATTTTTCTTCAACTATTTATGTATTAAATTAAAGAAAGAGGCACCCTTCTGGTTGCACCGCCCCGTGCCCCCTCCCCTACAGAATGCTTAGTTGAATGTTTTTGAAAAATATTTACTATCAAAGGGGGGGGGACGCATTTTTGGAAAGCAAAGTGATTTCAATACGGAAAGAATAAGGATGTTGGGGTAAAGCTTTAATTTTTTTTAAAACTTAATACTTTTAAAAAGAAATCTTGGAGTTAAAAATTCTCAATAGTTTCAGCTAAGTGATCAACTACTCCCACTCCGTTCTATTTCTTTTCTTTTCTCCTTGTTATTTTTTTTTCTAGTTCACTTCAAAATAAGAAAGTTTTTAAAATGCTACTCCTCTGATCCCCCCCCCCCCCCCAGCATTACGGATCATCTCAAATTTCGTTTCCAGATATTCAATTTTGCAAAATTTTGTGAAAGCTCACGAATTCGAAACAACATTGCTTGAAACTGCATTCGAAAATCGGTTAAAATTGCGTTCTTAGAGCTTCAATTTCGAATGATTGCCAGCCCTAATGTTACCAAATATGGTCTTACAATCACGTTTTTAAGACTTCAATTTAAGGAAATATTCGAGCAAAGGTTCTTCGAACCTCCTTTGTTTAATTTAATCAAAAATTAGGTTTTTGAAACATGACTTACGAAAACTTGAAGTTCGAATAGCCTCTGAACCACTTCTCTTAATACCATAGAATACTGCTTAGGTTTTTAGGACTTTAATTTTGAAAAATTTTCCAGGGGGAAGCTTCAGACTTCCTTCCTTGTACAAATCTTCAAAGTTGTCTACAGTTGCATTTTTGGAAGTTCAATTTCAAAAAATTGGGGGAAAGAAAAGGCATTGATTTCTGTCTATAAAAAAAACCGATCAGGTAGAATCTCAGAGTTCCATCCCTTATTCTAACGTCAATAAATATAGCCTATAATGACGTTTAAAGGGTTCAACTTCTATAAATTTCCATGGAGCCCCTTGTACCTTTTTCCCCCATAACACCACCAAAGACGGTCTAAAATTGCATTTTTCAAACTAAAAGTTTCAAAAATTTCCCGGGAAGAAACCCCAGACCCTTCTTATTAAAAGAAAGAATTTTTTATTTAATTTGTGTCCCCCCCCCCCCTTCCAAAAAAAAAACTATTTTCTAGTTGCGCTACTGCTACTGTTGTCATCATTTGACAGGCATAGAAGTTTTGTTAATTGTTTATCACTTAGAGATTTAGATAGATATTCAAAGGGGCTTTAACTTAGATATTAAAATATTCTCTTCTTCCGAAACACATTATTAGCATATCAGAGAGCTGCTGAACTTGGAATAATTTCAAGATATGAAGTAAAAACGTACATCATATTGCGAAATTAAATATTTATGCATTATAATTTTATAAACTAAATGCCAAAAGTTTTTTTTTTTTTCCATTTTATATTTGTCTTCAAAACCTCAACCAGGCGTTAACTACATTTTCCTGGAACGCCAGTGCATAAGGGCGCTCAAAAAACATTTGCACGACGGCTCCAATCAGGCTTGGCGCGGCCCTGGCTACAGCAAACCTGGAATGTAACAGCACCTGGTTGTAGCGAACTTTTTATATGGTCCCTACTGAAACTGTATATCTATAATAACCCTGTTCATCTATTTTCAAACGTTTGTAACAACACTAACACTAGAGAATATGCTATTGCGATTCAAAATTTTTGAAATTTTTATCTGCAAACAGCATTGTCTGCAATAGTTACCCCCTTTTCAGTATAGTACCCTGGTTCAAACCACATTTCTAGCCTACTGTTCCTCTGATGCTTCACACTGACCATGGCTAAATTAGGTAAGCCAAAAAAAAAAAAAAAAAATTCTATAGGGGATTAAGTTTATATTAATCCGAATTTGAAAAGCAGCGAAAGTCTATTCTCAGTTTCAAGGATCCCCCCCCCCTGGGTTGTTGATTTCAGCACTTTAGTTAATCATAGTATGGTAGTTCATATACAAATCAGGACTGCTAAAACAAATAATGAAATTAACAACCAACATCGAGAAAAAAATCCACTTTTAGACAATGAATATCACAATATTGGTGCAGATATGGCAAATTTTTGTATCAGAACCTATCAGATAATGAAAATTGGTCCAGATTTTTCACCCCTTCAGATGTTCGGTAGAAAATAATTCAAGAAACTTATTCAAATAGTTGGTTGGTTAATGATTTAAAGAATATATCTTTGAAATGGCTGACGTATGCAGAGCTCATAGCAAGTGGGAAAAAATATATAGGAGTTTGAAAGGAAAAATATAGGAGTTTGGTAGCAAAATATATAGGAGTTTAAAAGGAAAAATATATAGGAGTTTGGTAGAAAATATATAGGAATTTCGAAAAAGTATAGAATCTAGTATGCTTGAAGCACCATACAAAAAAAAAAAACTGAGAGCCATTATCAATACAATTCTATAATGCATGAAGTGATAGTAATGTGAAGAGTAACAGATGTGAGAGCAAATGAATTTTTGTACTCACAGCCACTTATATAAATCATGTTTGTTTCAAACAATTTAGATTCACTTAAGCAAAATTGTGTGTGCATTTTTTCTTTTATTTCTAAATAGAATTCTACATACAATTTAAGAGAACTTTAAATTAAGTTTTCAGTCAAAGGAGATATCATTAGAAGTATACTACTCACTCAAAATATTCATTCGCTGATTATTTAAAGAATTTTATCGCAAAACAGTATGAAAAAGCAATTACAAAATTTAGCTTATAACTTATGTGCTTCGAAAAATGCATCTCTTATTGATTGCTAGAACTAGGTAAGAATTAACTTGGACATTATGTTTTTAACGTCATAAATTTACCTGGGTTAATTAGTCCTGGGTATCGGTACCTCATTGCTTCAATGCTAACACTGACGATGAGAAAGCCGAGAGCACAAGTCCTAACGACTCTATGCCTCTCTTTGTCTCACTGGTTTTGTTGGACTTTTCCCGAGAAAACCATTACAAAAAGTGAACAACACTCTGCCTCCCCTCCATTTCACTACTTACAGAAAAAAAAACTAATTTTACTAAATGAAGCCAAAGAAAAAAAGACTGCACTAATGCATCACGTTTGCAGGAAATGGTCAGTCTCATATGCGTGATTCATTATAGCAGCATGTTTGATTCAAATATTCAGCAATTTTTTAACATTAAAACTAGATATTGCTTTGTTTTTGAGGATTTAATCCATTACAGTAGCTGATTCAATTACCCGGCACTCATTGTAACGGCATTATAGACAGATTCCTGAAATTCTTGAAAAATCTAAACACAAAAAAAGAACAAATTTGAAAAAAGCAGACAAATTCCTATAAAATGGCTTTGTTCATCGAGATAGTTACATTTTTTAGCAAGCTACAAGCTTTGAAACATTGGAAGTACTCAAAGTTGAGTTGATACCAAACTCTGTACACAGCATTTTCAAAAACAATCGTTTGAGCTACCACCATTCATTTGAACTACATGTAAGATTATATGAGACAAAATTAAAAGCTTTCAAAACCTTTTCAGCCATACACTTAAAGTTAACATGACTTACTACAGTAGGCGCCGCCTAATGTGATCACTTTGGGGCAAATACAATTTGATAACAATAACCGAAAAGAATCCAGGAGACACAAAATAATGATTTTTTTTTCCAATTAAGGTGCATTTATTTTGGCAACCTCAAATTAAAATCACAATGACTCAACTGAACGCAATTATAAATTATTAAATTAACAGAATGGAAATATCTGAATTATAAAAAGTTAAAGCTAAATTATGCAATTTTTTATCCCATAGTAATAGGTGAAGTAAAATATGACCGTTTTCCCTGACATTCGTAAACCAGTTTCAAAGCACATTCTGCTTTTCTATCTTTCCAGCATGGTTTTGCATGTTGTTTAAATTTTAATTTAACTTCGCTTTGTTTTCAATCTTGACAAAATTCTTTAATAGTTCACAAAGTAATGGCAACAATGGAGGTCCTACATCAATGCCTGCAACATGTCCAGCGACTGAATTTTTTTAGGTGTAAAAGAAAGTTTTCTTAGGGGGAGTCTGTGGTTACTGGGGGCGACCTTTCTGTAGCTTCATTCTCAGAAAAATTTTGAACTGCTATTGAAAACCACAAAATGCTACACAGAAAGTTAGTCTCATCAGGGTTTGCCTATGTATTTCTGCTAATTGAGGAACAAAAACGTGAAAAAAATTTAAAGGTTATGAAAAAGTGATAACAATAAATGAAGACGCCGATTACAATATCCGACTTTTTTAACGTGTGTTAACATACAAGTGTTCCGGGACTGTGATTCTGATAACATTAAGCGAATGATAACATTAACCATGATCACATTAAGTGGCGCCTACTGTATTACAATCAAAGTTAACTCATTAAAAGGAAAAAATAACTGAAAACAAGTTAAAAGTTGCAAGTAAAATCTATATTTTGTATATTTCATAAAAATAAAATTATTTAAACAGAAGTTTAGTACATATACCAACATCGACAAAGTAGAGGAGAAAGCAGAAAAAACGGATCAAAGGTTTTTGCATTTTTGGGTAGCATTTAACATCTGACGAAAAAAATATAGGAGTTAGTGAGATAATATAGGAAACATAGGAGAATATCTGACAAATTGTGAAAATAAAGGAAATATAGGAGATATAGGAGGACTATGAGCCCTGCATATGTCATTAAAAAATCACAAAACTAAAAAGAAAAAATAAATAAATAAAATAGTAATAGTAAAATATTTGTAAATATTTTCAAGCAAATTTAATATATCATAACAAACAATGTGCAAGTGCAATTAAAATGCAATCAAGAGACTACTTTTGATTAATTTCCTTCATTATTAATTATTTTAATCCATATGTGGTGTTCTTACTTTAGGCAGAGAATAAAACATAGGAGCTAAGGCTAACAACACAACAAGAAGCAAACCACAAGAAACAACTCCAGCCACCTGTTTGAAATAGGAAAATATATTTTATTCTCATCATATTAAGCAGACATAGTATTTTGAATAAAAACTCTCGTAATAGGCAAATTTCAAATAAATTCAGGCAAAAATCTTCAATGATAAACTTTAAAACTATTTAAGAAAGTTATTAACTAGAATAATTCCTTTAGCATGAAGAAAAGTTCACGCTTATGTTTCAAAAAAGTAACATAGAACACTCAGCAACTGTATTGTAACTGGTATTTTCAAAAAGCTATTTGCTTTCTATTGAGATGTTCATTCTATGCATTCCATTCATTTCAACCAAGAGGTTTGACATGGAATAAAAAAGAAAATAAATACATAAATTGCAGGCGACATCAATATATTTTGCTCAATCCATTTGAAACTCCTTGATTTAATCCATGGGAGTCAAGGCTGTAACTACAGCCTGACTAGCTCCCACCACTCCAAAAGGAATCACATTTAGGGCCTATTAACTGTGCACAGTAATAAATAAATAATCATCCTCAAAAACAAATAAACATTATACAAATAGTAAAACGAGCTGATGTGTGCATCGCATGACTTCCTTTTACCTTAATTTAATGATACAATAGAAGACCGTTATAAATCACACCTTGGGACCAGAGCTTTTGCATTATAGAGGTTTTTACATTATATAGATCATTTCACATCATTCGTTTTACATTATATAGATCAAATTTTGAAACTAATATCCATTCATAATGCTGCATTTGTTTAAAAAAAATAAATAAATAAATAAATCAAATTATGAATCCCATATAATCAAATCCCTGAAAAATAAACCTGCGTTAAATGCGAGTCAACTGTGCACAGAGCCAACGAGAGGCCATGTCAGACATTAGGGGCCTGGCTTGGAATCAGAATAATATTAAGTTTGCCAAGTTTTATGGGGGAGAGGGGACCAAACTGACAATGGCCACCTTGGCTGTTGGCGACCTTTGGAGTACACTATCCAATTGCTAAAACTTAGTCATTCCAAAATGCATCCAAGCATTTTTATTTTTAATATATTGATGGAGCTCAGGGATTCAACCTCCCATGTCAAATTTTGTATTTTTTTATTTTACAAATGTGATGTTTTTACACATTTGCAATTTGAATCAGTTTTCCAACTTCCCGTACTATTTCTCCCAATAAAAATTGCTAGATAATAAGTTATGGTTAAATAGTATGGATAACTAGAAATTAAAATCCAAAAGTTTTAATAACTTCCCTATGAACTTGCTATTTTTGACATTAGAGATTGGGTACCTTCAACACTCATATATTGGTTATTCTCTAATGGTAAAAATGTAAGACAGCATAAATGATAGTTATAATGAATGCTTTTGGACATTGAAAATTGAGAAATGGAATGAATAACAAGTAAATAACAAAAATACTCTATATTTAAACAAAAGTGTTTTTTAAGAAGTAAGAATAATAAGAAATGAAACAAAATTCTTATGGTATGGTACTTATGCAATGGTACTTGTTTTGAGAAGAGCTTTACATTTCAAAACAAGTACCAACGCACAAGGGCGCCCTTATAGGGAGGCAAGTGGGGGCTTGAGCCCCCCCCCCCCTAGAAATTGGAACTTCCTTTCTTTTAGTACTTTTTTCCTTTGCAAAAATGTGAATATATTTCTTCAACAGCCATTAATAGGTAATCAAAAATGTCAAACTTTAATGATTCTAATCTGTCCCGAAATCAGTTTCCATGGGGAAAATATCCTGCTGAACCATGGTTAAAATATCTGAGCCCCACCCCCTTACAATTTTGCATATGGGTGCCTATGCCAATGCATATTCTGATGTTGCATTTTGTAACACTGGATGCACAAAAGCGCCCACAGCAATCAAAGGGTTATATAGTGAAACTAACAAAGGAAGAACTTCTGATATATAAAACAGAGAAATGTTTCTAAACATAATTTTTCTCTAGAATTAGTCTAACTCTTAATGGAGTGTACAGTGATAATTTACAAGACGAAGAAATACTATGAGTATTTTTTAAGTAAGAGTAATTTAATTTGCTGGAAAATATGTAAATAAAATGGAAAGAAAACTACTACAAGAATTCTTGAAAAGACATAAAAAGATTTAATTTTTAGCTTATGTTCATATTCTAAAATATGAATAAAATACACATAGCATAGCTAAAAATAATCATACCACTTAAACAAATTTCATCATCAAATGAGAGCAAATAAACAACGAAATTACAAGCTTAGACTATTCTTTTCATTTACTACCTGTGTTTTACCACCTGCACGTTCTTGAACCAAACTTCTAGATAATGAAGCAGAGCAAGGGTAGCAAGCAAAAAATGATGAAAAAACATTTGCACAACCTAAAGCAATCAGTTCCTAAGTAATAAAGAAACAAAAAGTAACTTATAATGTATAAAAATAAATTTTATTGAAAGCACCAATAGTCAATTTTAAACAATAATTTAAGGAATTCTAAATAATTTTGTACAATGTTTGCTCCTTCTATACAGAAGAATAAAGTAAAATTTACCTCCTGATGTTTTATATAATGCATAGCCACTAACTCTTCCGATTCTTTTTGGATTCTCTTCAATTTTGATACCTTCTCCCGAATTCCCAAATGAATAAATACTTTTTCCTCAAACCAACAAAATTCCCTTAAAAACAAAAGTTTTCACGAATCCTAATCTTGGAAACAAAATCAGCCTGTTTAAAAAATCGTGATCACAAAAACTAAACCGTTCCATACAGTAGTATGAAAATTGTATACTTATTACTATTCTCATTTAAAACCATTATAGTTTACTGTACTCATTTTTGAAACATTTCCACTTAAATTTTTTTTTTTCAAAACTTAATTCTCAAAGAACATGGTAAAATTTCAAATATTTTTCTCTAAACTTCAGGAATTTTTATCTTCTACAAGGAATGTTTATTATCATTTATAAGAAAAGTCAAACTTATGCCTCTAGTAAAAACTTTTTTTTTTCAGCATAAAAATTGCTGACTTCTTTAACAACAATAAAACTAATAGAAATATTAATTTTCGAATCCAGCTAGATTTCCAAATGCTGAATTTCAGGCCTTGTACAGGCTTGATTGTAAAAGTCCCTACTTAGGTTTAAAAAATGCAAAATATAATAGCAGAAACTTGATAAAACTGAAATTAATATATTCCTTTTATTATTACTGTGCTTAATTTATTTTAAAATTCAAAGAGTAGCACAGCAAAAGAAAAGTCAACAAGAATTTAAAAGAAAACTTAATACCTGATTTGGACGAATAAAATATTTGTGTTTTTTGGCTAACAGTTTCGCCATAGACAATGATATGACAAAAGCCACAATCGCAATAGCAAAGCTATCCATAATAAAACTCGGGAGAATTTGAACTCTAGGCGTTGTTGGAGGTGGTATCCTAAAAATTAAATTTTATTATTAGTTAGGGTATACGTAACATACTGTGAGATTGAGAAAGAAATTAAAAAAAAAAAAAAAAAACTCACCCAATGGGAATATCTTTTATAACAGAAACATCATATTTTTCATAAAAATTTCCAAAATATGAAGCTGTGGTAGCAAGAACAACCTTAACAATTCAAAAAGAAAAATCATGCATTATTCAGCAATGTCTCTTAACAAGAAAAAAATTTCACACAATTCAAAAAATAAAAAAATAATTTTAAATACAGGAAATTTTTTTTTGTAAGTATTCAATCTATAAATAAATAACAGCAATACTGAAATATTTACTATTTAAACATTGAACTTTTAATTTTTTTTAAAGGGAAGAAAGTGGGCGAATATTAAAGTAGAGTAGTGAGAAGTGTGTTAGTTGCAATTTTTCGGAAACTACTTTATTATTTAAAAGTTAAAAAACAAGAAAAACAAGGTTCAACCGAATCTGACTGGTGCAAATGTTATGTAAGTACATCAGCAGATGAACTAAGATATAAGACTAATAAAAATACAAGCTGACCCCTGACATATCATTTTCAAGCCATACGTTCTGTTTGACACCATTAGTTTGTTTGCATCGTAATTTTCCATATTTTGCCAATGTTTGCATTGAATAGAGTGCAGCTTAAAAGGAAAAGAATAAGAGATAACTGCCAAAATAGTAGCACGTTTCCATTTTCTGGCAGCTTCCATTTTCGTCTCAGCAGTGCAGGTTACCAGTTTTAGATAACTGGGGCTACAGGGACAGCTTGACCCCGACCCCATAAGAAATGACACATTTTGGCCAAAAGCCCGAAATCGAGAACATACCTAACAGGGTGATATTAATGTGTAATGAAGCCTAGTTGTTGTTATGCATTATTAGCGCTGTCAAAATTGCCATCTTAGTGTGTGTGTGTATTTTTTTTCTTTACATTTTTAAAACACCTACTTGTGAATGAACTAGTGAGATGACTGGCAACAATGCCAAAAACAAACTTGTAATCCATTCCGTCGGGGAGTCTGCTCTGTTCCACGTCATTCTTTTGGAACTAATCTCTGTTTTTATGCCAGGTGTGATTACAAAGTTATTTGTATTTGCTTGCTTTTGAACTAGAGGGATTTTATACGTTAAATAATGCAACATGTTACATGGAGGAGGTGCATAAGTCAAAATACAATCATAGGCAAGTTTCTAGTATCCATACAGATGAAGAATTACATAATTTCACAACACTCAACCAACAAATTATAAAATACAGATACAGAACAATTATTCAGGGTTACACAATTATAGTAATACAACAGGTAGAAACAGAACAGTAAGATGACAATTACTTAAAATAGAAGATAGATATGTAAAATAATGAATTGAGTAAAATTAATGTGAAGAACTGAATAAAAATAATACATAAATAAATGAAAAATAAATAAATAAATAAATAAAAACTGTGTTCATTGGAACAAGTATCCCTCTTTCAAGAGAAGGGGGAAAAGAAAGTTAATCAGTGAATGGGAATGAAGGTGAGATAAGGCTGTGAGAATGTTTTGGCTGTCAGTTCCGAGAGGATTTTTCCTTATATGGTGGGAAGTTGTTACTGAACAATCGATTAGGAAATGCTCTGATGCGCCTATCTCTCCGTATGAGTGAGCCAATGAATCATCAAGTGAGAACCTGTATAGGTAAGAGGGAAAGGGACCATGTTCCGAGAGGAAAACTGTTTAAAATCGGTCCTTAACTTTTGGAGTCAGACGGACTGACGGGAAAAATTTGAATACTCTGTGGTCTATCACTATTTGTCTAGCGGTAATTCCTGTCCTCTAATAGCTGTCTACATAAGCAGGAAAGTAGTGCTGATTTGGGAAGAGAAAGGAATGTTGTATTTGAGAAGTTGACATCGTCGGCTGCCTCCCTGGCTAAACAATCAGCCTGATCATTGCCGACGTTGTTCAAGAGTCCCTTCACCCAGGGTAAGTGGAAGAACTACAAATGTAACAGAAGAGGATGATCTTGAACTGTCCTGGCCGACTTACAAATACATATTACAGTGTTATAGAAAAGGTTTTTTTCCTTTTTATGCAAACTTTGCCTGTTGAGCAAAAAGCTTTCAGTATTAATGTCCTCTGCATATAATTTTAAATTGCACATTGAAGTAGGTTAAGCATTCTTAGTTACGTTTTATATTTTGGATAGCTAATTTATCAATATTTAATAATGAATACTAGTACTGTTTGGGATATTTTTCATATTTCTTTATTTTCCTTTTTTTTAGTGATTAAGTGTTGATATATTAACATAATAAAAAAGTCAAGTATTAAATATTTGTAAGTTTTTGAGATTATTTGGTAGGATTGAAAAAAGGTTTCTATTTCATTTCATAAGTGGCATAAGAAAAGGGATGGCGTCCAGGTCTGAACTCCTGGCATGAAACTCAAAATTAATTTATTAGTTCCTACAAAATGTAAATTCTTATAAAATTAATTCCTATAATGAAATTTAAATTTTTCTCTTCTGTTTAAAAGATGCTTTTCATCATCTAATCAATATTATGTATATGAATGTTGATGTACAATTTAAATCAAATTATGACTGCTTCTATTTAAATGTTGGTAGCAGGGTTGCACTTCTTGAATTTAATATTTGCTTTCAAGAGAGGATTAAAAGTTTAAACGTTGAATTCTTTCAACTTTTTAATACTTTCTTGCAGCAAATATACATGAAAATCATAAAAAATGGCTTGAAATGACAAAGAAAAAAAAAGAAAAAAAGTATAATTCTTAGTAATACTCCATGTCAAAATGAGTTCATTTATTAATCTAAACAAATTTTTTGAGTTTTTTAGTCCAATCCTCAAACAGTGTTACTGTGAATGTTTTTATATATTTACTTTTTGAAAAGTAGCGACTACATTTCAAAAGTAGTTTGTCATGGGCAGATCCAGGGAGGGGGCCATGGGGGCCATGGCCCCCTCCGAGAAAATTTCAAGAATAGTTAAAATCCCCTTTTTTGAGCAAAAATGCAAAAAAATTCTCTTATAATGCATACAAAATATAACAATAAGGAAAACAATGAGAGAGGGGCCATTGTCACCATGACAAAGTTTCAGAAATAATTAAAAACCTTTTTTAGAGCTAAATATTAAAAAAATCCTTGTTATTCCTCGAAGTCCAACATGAATATAAAAACAATGCCGAGGAGTCATGAACTCACGCTGAGGAAGTTTCAAGTAGTTTTTTAAAACCCTCTTTCCTAGCTTAAACTGAAAAAAATCGAATCAATTTTTTTTTGTTTTAAGTGACCTCCGAAACTCTTCAAATCCTAACCTTACCAAAGATAGTCTAAAATGCGTTTTAAAGTCTATAAATTAGAAAAAATTTCCTGGGATGGGCCTTTTAATCTCTCCTTTTCTTAACATCACCAAAAATCGTCTAAAACCTTTGAAAAGCTACAATTTCTAACAATTTCCGAGGGAGTGCTCCAACCCTCTTCTCCCCTAATATTACCAAAGATAATTAGAATGAATCTTTAAGACCGTAATTGTAATTTAGAAAAATTTCTTGGTGTGAGCCCTTGAATCTCTCCTCCACGTATCTTCAAGAAAAGATCATATTAAACAGCGTTTTTAGCTCTACAATTGCAAAAAAAAAAAAAAAAAAAAAATCTGCCGGACCTCCCTCTTCTTAATATTATTGGAGATAAAGTTTGCGTTTTTAAAGGTTCAATTTAGAAAAATGGGCGGGCGGATGGAGTCGCACCCGAGTCCTTAATAGTACGAAAGACAGTTAAAATGAATTTCTAAGATTACAAATCAGAAAAATTACCTCTAATGAGCCCTTCCCTCAAATCTTTCTTCCCTCTAACACCATCAAAGATCGTATAAAACTGCATTCTTAGAGCTACAATTTCGAAAAATAGGCAGGGGAGCACCACCAAATCTCTTCTCCCCCAACATTTACAAAGATTGTCTAAAATGTGTTTTTAAGATTACAAATTTCAAAAAGTTTCTGGGAGAGAAGCCCCCGAGTCCCCATTACTTCGAGTTTATGAAAAAAAACTTACAGTTGGTTCATATCGGCTTCCTCTTCATTCAGAAGTCCTATACAGTCGCTTCAGAACAAACAGTGCTGATTACAGGAATACCACTTTGAGGCGACGATATATGCACTTGTTTGTTACGAAAAGAGGAAAATTATTTGGACGGTTACAGCCTTCATGTTAAAATTGTGTCGCCTAGTAAAAATTCCTTAAAAAATGCTCTGGTAAAAGGTGGGCTACATTAATATTTGTAATATTCAAAAATTTCCAAAGCATCATATTTTTTCAAATAGCCCCCTCCGAGAATTCTGTTTGGATCCGCCCCAGTAGTTTGTAGTCACTATATTAAGAAAAAAAATATGCAGCTGTTTTTAACTACATTTGTAATAAAACAGTTGTAGTTTGGTGCAAGAAAAAATAGTTTTTCTAAACCACTGATTGAATCTTACTCACTAAATTTTTATTTTAGACTAGAGGACCCGACAGATGTTGTTCTGTTCAAACTTTGTAAATTGAAATGTTAAAAAATTTCAATGAACTTTGAAGTGTTTGAACCGTTTTGTTGGAAAAAATTAGTAAAAAGAAAATGTTTTAAGCTGTTTGGTGTCAGAATGCATATACAGTAAAACCTCGTTAAGTCGTCACTCAAGGGACCAAAAATTTTTGACCACTTATGCGGAGTGACCACTTATGTGGAATAGAAATTAAGGAAGAAAAAAAAAGCCTTACAAATATTCATGAATAGCAGTAGAATTCTGTGAGAAAACAATAGCTTATGCAATAAATGTCTATAAATTAGTGGAAATTTTAAAAAGGGGGAAAAATACTAATGACAGTTACTTTGTTTTGTTTTCTCTTACTTATACATTACTTAATAACAACAGCTTATTTTAATGTAGTTACGGTACATTAATACAATCCTTCAATGTTGACTGATGAAGTTGTTGCTTAGGGAAAAGAACTTATCTCTTCTAACATACGTCAAGCTTTAAATTTTGTGTTTGATGTTTCTTGTGAATGGATGTTAAATACTGACTAACTTTCTCCAGGTATTAGATTTTGTCTGTCTTGCTGGAAGGAATTAGATTCATATTCTCGACACTTGGCAGAGTCACAGCAAGAATTACGCTTTGAATGACCAGAACCGAGGATCGAGATTTCAAGGAAAAATGAATATCAAACAGCCTTTCAACTAAGTCCGACACTATTTTCTAAGATCCGATAAGGAAAGGGAATTTTAGAAAACAACTTTTGAGTGACTAGTTAAGCAGGTAAAATTAAATTTGGTGACCAGTAAAGGAGGGTCATTTTACATTACTGTGAATGAGACCTTGTCGAGACCAAAAAGAAACGACCACTTAAACGGAGTGACCACTTAACCGGTCGACTACTTATTGAGGTTTCACTGTATTTATGACAACCTGATTTATCTAATGCCCACAGAGCAGTTGTTTTATTAACTATTTTTTCTCCCGTACTTGATGGTATGTTCCCTCAGCCATACTCGAAGGATAAAAAGCATCTTCAAATATTAAAAGTAAAAAACTAACTACCCATGTAAAGGGTGTCCCAAAATTAACGCAAGATTTGAATTTGCCACCATTTTTTCCATAAATTGTTGGCAGCCATGAAAAAAGAACAATTTGACAGTTGAGAGTTTAGGGTTAGTAAAAATGGGGTATTATTGTACCATACAGCTAGAGAGAGTGAAACATTTCAATTACTGCATAAGGCATTTCCTAGTCGCGTACTCTCTCATTTCGGTGATCAGAATTGGCACCCTAGATCGTGTGATTTAACATTTTTAAATTTCTTCTTATGGGGTTATTTGAATTCAAAGGTCTATGTCAACAAGCCCACAACCACCCGTGCATTACCGTGTTGCGATACCGAGCGCCAATAACAGTAACTGCTTGACCAGTCTCAACTTTCATTATTTTTGAAACAATTGTTCAATAATGAAAGCGCGTTATTGTATCGTATAACGCTCCATTTTTGATTACCCTAAACTCTCAGCTGTCAAATTGTTCTTTTTTCAGGGTTGCCAACCATTCAAATCTTGCGTTAATTTTGGGACACCCTTTAGAACAAACACGAAATCCCGCTGCAACATTTCCCATATGAAAAAGAATAAAACAATCAAAAGGATATCGTTTTAAAAAATGTTCAGTTCTCTGAATAAGCGAAAATCACTCATCCCACCCCTCCTCCTGATGGAAAATAAACACATTCTTCAACTAAAATGACTAAAAACTCTTTAAAAACGAAAATTCTTTGCAATTTGAAATATTTTGCCAAATAAACAGAAAATGCAATAAATTACATTAACAGTAGCTTTAAAATGTAAACAAATGATCACGCAACTCTATTGTTTATAGCCAAACTCGCCAAGCCACCACGTTACTGTAATCCAGCCGATCAGTGAGCAAAGCCAACTCCGCCTGATTAGCAGTCCGATCTTTTGAACAAAAACTTTTAAAACTTCATACATTGCCTAATTTGTTCTTTCCACCAAAGATAAAGATCTTCCACTGCACTGATCTTTTGGGTACAGAACTACCCAGTTGTATTTTATCTGGTAGAAAATAAAATTTGTTTTGTCTTTAAATTCCATCATCTATTCTTTTAAATAATGTACTGATTAGTTAGATAATCCTTAAAGTATTCTTGACATTGGTGCCAAAACTCAGATGGATTTCAGCCGAGAAACAAATGTTGCTAGGTACGGTACTTTCTGATCATTTGGTTAGGAAAACCCAAAGCACCGATCCGGTCACATGGTTCAACTATGACGACAGAACACACGTTTTGCGTGAACCTTCCAGTACTTGACTTTAAAGTAGATCAGGGATCTAAAATCCTTGTTTTCAAGAGAAATGAAGGCTTCATTCTCTCACTCTACGTTTTATCTGTTCTCAACTGACACATCACAGTAGGAAATTTCATTACAAAAAGCAGAGCTGGCTTTCTTATTATCCTTTGGCAACAGGTTAAATATTTATTTCAGTTCTCGCTCAACAATAGGTTAAAATAAATATTAATCATTTGGGAGATATAACCATCCAATGTTAAAATTAATTAAGAAAAACGTTTCGGATTCGATCCATGGCGCTTCAAAACCATGTTTGCCACAACTTAATTACACATAAAAAATTTGATTAAAATCGGTCCAGCCGTTTAAAAGCTTTATGGTGACAAACGTCCACACAGAAGATTTTTATATATGAAGATAAGGAACTTACAACAATGAGATCAATAGGTATAGGCATTTTGAGTCTTCCTTTGAGCCTTCCATCAATTTGTTCTTTGAATAAAATTAAAACAAATAAAGCAATAAATGAAATAATCAGAGAAGCAGCATTAGAATGTGGCAACTGTTTAAATATATCTCTCAGCATCTAAAGGAAAATGAGAAAAAATAGTTTAAAGTGACAATACAACACAAAATATTTGCTCCTGCATAGAATGAAGCTTTTGTAAAATATCAACAAAAATAAGGTAAATAAAATTTAAAAAACTTGAAGTATTTTTCAATGTAATTCATTAAAAAAAAGCATTAAAAGTAGTAATCAAGCACACTTGATCTTCCCATATCTTAAAATGTAAACTTCCTTTTTTTAAAAAAAAGAAAAGTACATAATAGTCTCCAGAAAGCTGCTGAATTGTATTAAATAGAATTTGGCTTATTAAAAGTTAATAAGTATGGTACAGAATATTTCATTCAGGATTCAGAAAATTGGAAAACTAGCAAATGGTTCCTAATTTTAAAGCAGTTTTTTTTTTTTTTTTAATTTTGAAAAATTAGTTTTTTTTCAAAATATTTCTTTTAAAGTTTGTGTTTTAAAAGATTTCTTTACAAATACCGAAAACACTCGCATATGATTTGAGAAATTCAGTGCAGAGAAAAGATTCAAAAATGGACGTTTAACTTACAAGCGGAGCAAAATTTTCAAAAACATTTCTCGAAACTAAACTTTGAAAGAGCACTCAAAAATCCCAACTTTTTCATATTTCATTCCAAATGAACACTAAAAAAGTGAATACTGATGCCCTGTGGGTCCTCACAGTTTGCACTATTATTGCCACTTTTAGTTAATATACAAATACAAAAGTGACGACCAGCAACAGGCTCTGGGCCCAGCTAGACTGGTCCTAGTCAATTTACAATCCCCAGTGAAGATCAATGGCCCTCTTAAAACTATCTACTCCTTTGCTCATTACCACCTCTTTCGGTAAGCTGTTCCAAGGTTCCACTACCCTGCTAAAATAATAATTTTTCCTAATATCCATGTTAGCCTGAGATTTAAATAGCTTAAAACAATGACTCCTTGTCCTGTTTTTAGTGCTAAACTTCAGCCCCGTAACATCTTTCATTTTAATAAATTTAAACAACTGAATCATGTCCCCTCAGTCTCTTCTTTGCTCAAGACTGTACATTTTTAGCCTTCTAAGCCTGGAATCATAATCTATAAGCGGGAAAGTCCATTTATTAGCCTTGTAGCCCACCTTTGAACCCTTTCCAATACATTAATATCTTTCTTAAGATAAGGAAACCAAAACTGAACAGCATACTCCAAATGGGGTCTTACCAAACTTCTATATAAGGGCAGAAGAACTTCTTTAGATTTGTTTGAAATAGATCTATTGATAAACCCAAGCATTTGTGCAGGCCGGTTCAAAATAGCTTCAGTTATGGGCTGTTGCCCAAGTAAAGTTACCAAGTTTAGTAAGGTTCGAGATGCTCAGAATCTGCATATTCAGAAAAACTTGGTATTTTGAAACTTCACTATTTTAAACAATATACAAATACAAAAGTGACGACCAGCAACAGGCTCTGGCTAGGCTGGGACTAGTCAATTTATTAATCCCCAATAAAGATCAAGAGACGTCTTGAAACTATTCGCCTCATTGCAAGTAACAGTTGCTTCAGGTAAACTACTCCAAACACCTGCAACCCTGTTGAATCAGTATTTTTTCCTGATATCAAAATTAGCTAGGGATTTGAAAAGCTTAAAACAATGATACCTGGTTTTGCCATCTGTGCAGAAATTTAACTCATAGAAGTCCCACATTTTAATAAGTTTGCATAACTGGATTATGCCCCTCTTACTCTCCTTGCATTCTAAGCCTGGAATCATAATCTAAATTAGAAAGTCTATTACTAATCTCATAATCTTCCTTTGATTCCTTTCCAATAAACTCATAAGTAATGAAAATAAACAACAATGACCTAAAACTGAACCTTGTTTGGAACTCCACTTAATATGTCAGACTATCAAGAAAAATTTCTCCTAACAGCTGCTATTTATTTTTTCAACCCAACTTTGAGTTTTCCCTCCTATTCCAATACAAGCCAGTTTGTTTAGCAAAGCAGAATGCGGTACTTCATCGAAAGCTTTTGGAAAGTCAATGTAAACAACATCTATACATTTTTTGTTAAGTTGGATGGGTTGAAGTATAAACATATTTATCATGGTATTAATGATACGACAATATATGACAGTACTACAATATATTGCAGATATAAAATAATTTTTTAAAATTAAGATAGCGCATATCATACAAATGAATTTTATGAAACAAAATAAAAATGAGTTGAATGAAATGTCATTAAAAGGACAAAAAAATATGTGCAAATTATTACATATACAAGCTTTAAGGCTCCAGTGTAACTTCCAATGTGCACACCAAGTAAATCTTTCAGTTGAGTAGTAGCAACATGAAATGCAGCTCCAGTAGTGAAACCAGAAACTAGTAAATCAGACAGCACAACAGTCAAGGAACCCAAACGAAACACTCCCATAAAAAGCTATAAAAAATAACAGCACTAACTGTAGCTTTCAATGCAATGCATAATAATAAGCAGTACCAAACAAATGATATTAAAACACTTTTTTTATAAAATATGCATTAATAATTTGTTTTTGACATCTTTTACTAAACTTGTTAGCATTAAAATATTTCTGTACATTAAGCAAAAAACATTATGTGCAACTTTTTCTTTTCTTCCAAAAAACAGAACATGAATACTTAAGTGAAACAGTGTCAAACAAGTAATAAAACTTGTCCGACAACTGAAGGGAGCAGCTGAACTTGCTTTCATTGCAAGGCTTGGTGTTTTAAAGTTCAATATTAACATTTAGATTTGGTGCATTACAGGGCCGTATACAAGGGGAGGGGGTTCTTAGGGTTCAAAGCCTCCAACTCCTTCCGAAAAGTTCGCTTTGACATTTAAATGCTTGTTTATGCTTAAAAATTTCCAAAAAATATTGTTCCAAAACTCAAATGTCTTTCATATGTATATTAATTGCATAAAACGCTTTCATGATAGATAACCCGAAGACTTGAACATTAGCATAAATAGTGCAAAGCTTCGCATGAAAGTTTTTAAACCCTCCCTGAAATTATTTTCTGGTTACGACCCTGGTGCATTATAATAGATAACAATAGCCCTCAGCTTTAGTTCTTTTGATGGAGATCATCATTCAATTACAATTAAACATCAACAGGGGTAGATTAATATTTCACTAAATCAGGATCATAGGTACTCCAAGATGAGTTGACTCCACATCTCAAAATGAAAGAGTAATTACCAAAATGATCACAATCAAAAGGACCAAGTGGCAAGGGAGGAATTTTTTTGAATAGTAACCCTAAGAGGAGTCTAGTGTATGAACATTATGGTAAGTTGAACATTTACTCAGAAATAGAGGGTCAATGGGTTTCTCTTTCAGAAAATTAATAAAATTCTAGATTGAAGAATGCAGTTTTAGACAATTTTTGGTGAGGTTAGGGTAACAGAGATTCAAGCCCATCTCCTGAAGTTTATTGAAGTTGGAGCTCCAAAAACCTAATTTTAGCCAATCTTTGACAGGGAGGGTTATTTGGGGGGGGGGGGGGTCCTTGGAAATTTTCAAAATTGGAGCCATAATTTAAAGCAATTTAATGCTGTTGATAAGGAAGAGGGCTGGGGTAGACGCTCAAAATTTTTTTGAAGTTGACGCTTTAAAAAGTTTTAGAAGACCTTTGATAATGCTTGTGGGAGGAGTTTCCTCCTCTTTTGAATTGTAATAGATAATGTACTGTACATATTTGTCTTATTTCTAAAAGGTTTTTAAATATTTCTTTTCTTGTTGAGAGTTAAAATGCGCCCTCTTCCCTAAAAGGAGGGATCATCCGAAGTGGAAAGTTGTCTCTCACCCCTACCAGATATGCCACTGCAGTAAGGGAGAGTGTTGTACCTTGGGGCACGGCTAATTTCTAAAAATCTATTTTTAGCAGCCATGTTTTTGTAATCTCTAGTAGTAACCTTCACCATTAAATAGTGCCACAGTAAAAATCAGCATCAAATGAGTAAAATGGACCATTTTATGAGAGAAAGAAAATTTCATGACTCAAAAGTAAATATTTTCCTCATTTTTATTTCATTTTCTGTCTTTGTATTTGTAAATTTAATCAATTGAATTTTATTTTGTTATAAAAGAGAAGTACTTTAAATAATTTGCTTATGAGAAAATAATGATAGTGTATCTAGATTGACCACCACTTTGGTTTTTCTTAAACCATGTGGTGATTGTACCTTGGGACAGCCAAACATATTGTACCTTAAGATATGTTCCAGGGTACAACATATGCATGGTTTCATAATTAAGATATGTTTAGGAACATGGAACAATGTTCTAATCTTAAGTAGTTTTTTAAACGCATTTAATGTTAGATAATAATTCATAATTCATTATTAAATATTCATAATTTAATTCACTACCATGAAATTCCCCCCCCCCCCCCCCCCGGTGCAAAATTGGTTCAAGTTCAAGTGGCTGTTTCCTGAATCTTGATGGCTTTCTTATAGCAAAACAGGATGTGTCTCAAGGTAAAACAGGATATTGTACATTGGGACAGCTCGGAACTTTTACTTTAAAAATGGCTGGCTACATTTTATTTTCAAACTGTCTGAATTTAAAAATATATATATATTGCATAGAAGTATGTTGGGTATTTTAATGTGATGTTTAGATTTTAAATTTGATTCAAATAATTGACGTTAAAAGTTAAAATATGAAAAGTGTCTCAAGGCATAACACTCTCCCCTATAGATAGAAGCATTAAACTGACATAGGAAATGTGCCATTTATGCATTTTTTTTTATTTTTCTGAGCATTAGAGATGGTTTCTTTTTTCCTCCTAGCTAACTCTTAATAATTTCTCTATGAAAAAACCATTAAAGTATTTGACCTTAAAAAAAACACACACACACACATATATATATTTGAAATAATCTTTGATAATTGCTGCCCCTCTTGCTGTTGCGCCCCTGGTAAGAGCCACTCCTGCCAACCCCTAGGGATACTACTGTGTATATGGTATCACCAAATAGGCAGTTTTTGTGTAATTGAGCAAACATAAAAAAGATAAATAAAATGAAAAATAATTGCCAAGATTAATAATGTAAAGTGATGTACCTACAATGGATAAGCACCTGAAATATTATCTATCTTTACTCATATACAGGTTATTTTACAAAGTTTCAGTGTCGTTCTTTTTGTAAACTCTAATTTTGGCCTTTTTTACTATGTGCAAGGAAGTAAATAGCCAAAATACAAACAAAAAAATTAATCTTTCTCAAGTACCATTGAACAAAAATACAACTATGATTTTGATACAGATTTAAAGTTTCTATTAAGTTTTGAAATATTTGTGTAGCATTGGTGGAATTCAAAGTAGGCACTAGTTAAGCAAAACAATACGTATTATGTAGCCTTCAACGCAAAATATATGTTGTGCAAACAATCTATTGCCCGGAAATATAATATTTTCAAAGCTGAATTAAATGGTAGAGTCGAATTCCTGAAATACATTTTGGATGATTTTAAATATTTATTGAACCATGGTAACAGACATACATTTTAAAAAGAAGTATGTCAGTCAGTTACCATGCTTTTAACAATTTTTTTTAATTGTCCAAAATGTATTTTGAGAATTTAATTATATTTTTGTATTAAGCCTAGTAAAAAATTCAATATTCCATGGGCAAAGGTTGTTTTTACAATGTATATTCTGCGTTGAATATTATAAAATGCATATTGTTTTGCTTCAAAAATGTCAGTCAGTTACCTGTGGAATTAATTGCCCAACAATCACCCATTGAGAACATATAAATTTAAATAATACCTGCCAGAATCCTACACCCATTGCAAGTGCTGTACCAATTTCTAATGGAGTAGGAGGCCTCAAGTTATTGAACTCTGGAGTAGTTGTTGCATTCAGATGAGTGGCATTCATGTTATCAGCTATAAAGTTTGCATTATGCACTGCACTACTCATCATCAAGCTCATAACTGCAAAAGTACCTAAAAAAAGATTTTTTTTAAAATCAGTTTTTAAAAATTAAATATAACTTCCAATTTTAAAAATACATTTGTTTCTCTATTCACTTCTAACGACTTTCAAGGCATCACAAAAAAATTGTCCTTAAGCAGAATGCGTCTTTAAATAAAATGCTTCTAAAACAACAGTAGAATATCTGGGACCATGGAAAGTCGTCTTAAAATAAAGAAAGTCATTAAATAGAGCATCTTTAAACAGAATCAACTGTAACTGGACTTCTGTTTCCAAAAGCAATACTTTAAACTTTACAATATTTAACTTTCATAAAGCTTCCAACTCGGCGATTCTGTATCGGAATAAAAATTCTCAAAGATGCTCAATGTAATGCATGAAAATAACTGTGTCAGTCACTTTAAAGCAAAGTTGGGTTTTGGACTGCCCAAAACTGGTTTAGGACAGGACAGGTGGTTTTACCGTCCAAAACTGTCTAAAACTGTCCAAAAGTGTCCGAAACTGTCTTAAACTGTCCAAAAGTATGCTAAAGCTAAAGGGGTGTAATCTAATCAATTTGTATTTACTACAATATTTGTAATGCATAAATATAAATATTAATGAGGTTTAATTGTTGAGTATTTAATAATACTTTTCTCCAAAATGTTCATTTAAAAAATATTTTACTTAAAATAGAATGCCAATAACTCTATCACATATGTCATGAAAGGAAATTCACATTGCTACCAAGACAACTAATTTCAGTTACATTTATAACTCAAAGGAATGTTATTAAATGTACAATATTTTTTAAAAAGCTTCATTTTTTTAATGGTTTTTGTAAATAAATTTTGTGTGATGTTTTAATGAAAATTATTTTTTAAATCATAGATTAAAGAACAAGAAATTAATGATTAAACACAAATTATATTTTAAAACTTGTGCTATTCTTTTTTTAATTCATATTTTTAATATAATACATTCTGTATTTAGAAAAAATTGTCATTTATTGCATTTAAGTCAATTATTGCACTATATTTTGAACACTTTCTTTCGACACATGCATAAATGTTGAAAAATTTGGTTTATGGAAACAAAAAAAATTTAATTTCTACGTAACTAGATTAAAATCTGCTGTATATATAAGCTATATATATATATTTATGCTTGAATGTTCACATTAAATAAAGATATTAAATAGTAAAAAAAAAAAAAAAAAACATAATTTTTACACATTTTGTTCTGTTTTTGATGTTTTCTCACAGAATATGGTTTTTCAAAAAATAGTTTTGGACACTTTTGGACACAAAGGTTTTGAACCGGGTGGTAAAAACCTTGCCAACCCTGCTTTCATTTGCACACATGCACAAGCATAAGTAAATTTGGTTACCATTATCAAAATAATAATAATAATAATAATAATAAATAAATAAAATAAACTCATGCATACATGCATGCATTCATTTTAATCAAGAATTCAACTTCTGTAACTAGATTAAAATCAGCGGCATATATAAGTTGTATGTTCCCATTGAATAAATGTTCAATATAAAACTTTATTTTGGTACATTTTATTCTGTTTTTGATTTTTTCTCACAAAATACAATTTCTCTAAAAATGTAGTTCTGGACACTTTCGGACAGTTTTGGACAGAAGGGTTTTGGACAGGACGGTAAACACCAGGGTTTTTACCGTGGTTTTTACCATAGTGTCCAAAACCTTGCCAACCCTGCTTTAAAGATTGTTTCAAATATTGCAGTAGTGATAAGGTTGCTTTGAATTATTTTTCGGACTAGCCTCTTTACTGTCCTTTAGTCTACCGTGCTCAGCATAAAAGTAGTATCTGCACTTTTTATCATAATTGAACTATGGTCACCAGGTGGTTCTTTGTCACATATTTCACCTAAATACAATGTTTTATGGTCATTTGCTAACAAGAAATGGGGCAATACCCCCAGTGATTGGCAGGTCACCAGTAACTGGCACTTCCAACAAAAATATCCGAAAATAAAAATCATATCCAATCTTTTAAAAGTAGAAGGCTATATACTAACTGAATGTACATTTACTTCAGTGATGATTTAAACTGAATATTTTTTTCTAAGTAATGAAAACAGAGGTAAGTTTAAGGACAAATTCTTAAAGTGCCAATTACTGAGGTCGTTACCCTATTTAAAAAAACTTTTTTTGAAAAAGTTGTATCCGAATCAAATACACAGAGGCCCAAAACTTTAAACGGAGATTTCTCAATTTGAATTCAGCTGCAGATAAGACTTTTGCACTTAGCACGGTAGTATTCCAAGTGCCACAATCGATTTGCTGCAAGACAAAGCCACAAATACAGATCACATCACACACTCGCAAGATACCATTCCAAACATTGTTGAAAAGGAAGTATTTCATATTGAGGAATGGGAAGGAATAGCGTTGAAATTGGGCAAAAATCCTCCTCCCCTCAAAAAAAAAAAAGCTTTTTTGTTTCAAAAATAATGCAAATTGGTTTCAAACCACCTTTTCTTTCATTGAGTCCTCTCAAACCCCAAGGTGGGTTCCCAGTTATATTTTTTTACAACTACAGCACTTGAAATGGGTGAAGAATTATCCCACAAAACTCAATCTATGTACTTCTAGGAGCCCCCGAACTTTGGTTTTTGGGAAGGAGGGATTTTTCAATTTGTCGAACGAAATTCCGAATTCAATCAAATGATAAAAATATGAGC
The DNA here is from genome assembly GCF_026930045.1 of Uloborus diversus. NCBI lineage: Eukaryota > Metazoa > Arthropoda > Arachnida > Araneae > Uloboridae > Uloborus > Uloborus diversus. The sequence goes on from NC_072731.1 coordinate 200,917,742, forward strand.
ATACATTCATAAAGATCTGCATCTAATGAGAAGAACATTAGGCATCATTTAAAAAAAAAATAAGTTTATTAAATGCATTTAAAAAAAGAAAAAATTAAATGCAGTTTTGCCATGTTGACTCCAAATTTGCCAAATTGTCAGACAAAATTTGCAGAATAATATTTTTTGGGAGGTCACAGTGACCTCTCATTGCAGCAAAGCAGTGTATTTCATTCAGAGTGAGTAGAATTCGGTATGTTTAACACTAATTGAAAGCTTGTTTCATTGTGTTTTTGGAGTTCCACTGTTTTAACACATGTAATGGTAAGAAAGTGTAACATGACAAAGCAGCCGAGGGAAATAATTTTCAATTTCATGAAAGAAAATTTGGAACAAATTTGTTTGTCAAAGCTAAGAAACTGAATTGTTCAGAAGAAAAAAAGGAATTTAAAACAAATAAATTATTTAACAGAAAGCAAATATTTAATGCCCATAAAGTCACTTTTAATTAAAATTTCCGTTTAACATGTTAATTACTATATTTTAAAACTTAACAGCAAGTTGTATTTATGTAATCTTATACATAGAAATGTCGAGTCTGTATGTTAATAACCGCAAAACTGGAGAATAGTCAATGGATTTAATTGAAATTTTTACACAATGTTCCTATCCTAAAGCCTTTTTGTACTTATTATCTCTAAAGTTCTATGTGTTTTGGGAGGTTTAAGTAAAATCACTAATTTATTACTTACCAATAGATATGTGCCTGGATGTTCCAAGAAGAAAATAAATAAGAACAGGGAAAAATGAAACATACAATCCATTTTCAGCTTTAAGTGAAGCTAACACACCATATGCCATACCTGAAACATAAGTATAGTTTTAGTGTTGGGAAAACGAGCAGTTTTGTAAAGTTGTTGTCATAATTTATCAACAAACAAATTCCAACCTTTTTTATTATCTCTGAAGTTAAACCTGTCACATAAAAACATTAAAAAGAAATATTAAAAAAAAAAGCGTGGCACTGACATGAATAAAACCAATTTTAAAAAATTTAAAAAACACATTTGCCAGAAGAGATCCAAATTCAGGAGCATTGGCATTGTTTAAAAAAAATAAAATTGGAGGAATTCATTAACGGCCAGATGTACCAATATTTTCCAAATACTTTGTCTTTTAAGTTACATAAATCTTAGTTAGTAAAATTCATAAAGTTGATAACTGCAAAAAGTAAGAGATTAACTCATGTAAAGATATTGTGAAAAACTACTTAGCGATAATAAAAAATTACAAATACAAATACAAAAGTGACGACCAGCAACAGGCTCTGGGCCCAGCTAGACTGGTTCCTAGTCAATTTACAATCCCCAGTGAAGATCAATGGCCCTCTTAAAACTGTCTACTCCTTTGCTCATTACCACCTCTTTCGGTAAGCTGTTCCAAGGTTCCACTACCCTGCTAAAATAATAATTTTTCCTAATATCCATGTTAGCCTGAGATTTAAATAGCTTAAAACAATGACCCCTTGTCCTGTTTTCAATGCTAAACTTTAGCACCGTAACATCTTTCGTTTTAATAAATTTAAACAACTGAATCATATCCCCTCGGTCTCTTCTTTGCTCAAGGCTGTACATTTTTAGCCTTCGAAGCCTGGAATCATATTCTAAGTGGGAAAGTCCACTTATTAGCCTTGTAGCCCGCCTTTGAACCCTTTCCAATACATTAATGTCTTTCTTAAGATAAGGAGACCAAAACTGAACAGCATACTCCAAATGGGGTCTTACCCCTTCATCAAATGCTAAAAATGTTTGTGTTGAAAATATGCTAGGTTCCAACTACGAATAATCTAAATAAATAAAAAACCTAGCCACATAAATTACGCACAACATGCTTTTAACACTTAATCTTCTACACTGACTTCACAGGAGGAAGACAGCATGAATCCCATAAATAGTCTGAATTTTGCCTAAAGTGTTAAAATTTGTATAAAATTGAAAAGAAGTGCAGGAGCTCAGCTCCAGTAAGCTGGAGAGTAATATTTATATGGTACAACTTCATTTTTTAAATATGTTCCTCCTTGGGAATTTCTGATTGGAATTAAGATCACTAGTCATTTTTTAAAAGACATTTCTTACCTTGGGGTATATGCAAGATAGCAATGGTGAAGCCTGCAATAATATCAGGCAGTAAGTACTCCAATCTGTACTTTGGCAACCAGGACAATACAGGAAACAATGATGTAAAAAATGAAACAACCCATGCCAGATTACAAGCACAATGTGACTTCAGATATGTGATTGCCTGCAATTTATAAAAATAAATATTTTAAACTTCTAACTGTTTGCACAAGAAACAGTTAACTGAAAAAGAAGCCTTTTAGCTATATGATACAGTTGTTGTCTTTAATGCAGAGGCAGCAATTGGGATGAAAAGGGGGGAGGGAGGCAAGGGCGCTCATATGCTAAATTGTAAGAGGGGAGGCAAGGGCGCCCATATGCAAAATTGTAAGGGGGGGAGGGCTCAGATATTTTAACCATGTTTTAGCATGATATTTTCCCCATGAATACCAATTTCAGAACAAATTAGAGTCATTAAAATTGAACATTTTAAATAACATATTCAATAATGGCTGGAGAAGAAATATTTTTACATTTTTGCAAAAAAAAAGTACTAAAAGCAAGGAAGTTCTAATTTCTAAGGGGGGGGGGCTTGAGCCCCCACCCTTGCCCCCTATATGGGCGCTCTTGGGGGTGGGCAGTTAAAACTGTAGGCTTTTAGTGGCAGACAAAAAAAAAAGAGGAAAAAAAGTACAAAACTTTGCTAGGGCTGGTTTTGAGAGCAGATGAGTGATAAGTGATGTAAATCTATCACCTTAACTCACGTTTTTATTAAGATTTTGATGAATTTTCTATTCAGTAACTCTCCCCGGATAAACACTTAGACATGAATTAGACTTACATTATTTACCTTAAAGTATTTTGAGGGGTCACAGACACTTGGTACTAATTTCATTGAGCAAGTATGGCTTATTTAAGTAAAACAGTTGATTTACTAATATATAAACCATGAATACATATAAACAAAAAGTTACTGCTCACAAACAGATATACCAAGTAAAACAAATAATTATGTTCTAAAAATGTTGACATTTCTGCTTTTTTTTTTATAATTTCTAATTTTGGTTCTTAAATTGGAAAATAAAATAAATAAATGAACCATAAAAAGTGGAGGGGCGGTTGCCCCCCCCCCCCCCAATTGCTGTCACTGAATTAATGAATTCCAAGGAAGTTGACTATATAATTCTAGTGTTTTCTCTAAAAAAAAGGGGACATGGTTCTTCCAGTTAAAAGGGAACATCAAATTGATCAAAAAGACAATTTTAAGTATTACTTTTTGAAGACAAAAATAATTATGTGCACAAGGAAGATTTCGAATGATTTCCCCTAACAACTACTCCCTGCTTCCATCAATCCGCAAATTCCTAACCCAAAATAAAATTTTCCCACCAGCTAATTTTCTGAGAAGAGCAATATGCAGTACCTTATCAAAAGCTTTTTGAAAATCAATATAAATAACACCCAGTAGTGGATTTTACGGGGGGCTCAGGGGGCCTGTGTCCCCCCCCCCCAAATGAATTTATTTAACTATTTTATTCATTATTTTTCATTGACTTATGTATAGCATTTTTTAATATAGTTAATTAAAAAGAACACAAAACACACAGAGCATATTTTGAATAAAAATATTTTTGTTCGCTAAAGAAGTAATACTAGAGTTGGAGGCCCTGAGTGGCAGAATACATTTATAACATTTAACTTGCTAGTTTTGAATTCAAGGGAACGTAATATGGCGATTCGTCCATTAATTCTTCTTTGATGGAATCAGTAAATAACATTCTTCGAAAAATGTGTAGGCGTGCCTAAAAGGGTTATTTTGATCCAGGAAGCTATTTGCGAAATAATAGATTTCTTTTTCAGCTTATTAAAAACGCAAAATGAAAGAAATCATACGGTAATCTCTTGGGAAAACCATGATATTACTGGAAACGGCATGTCTTAACTGTATCATGGCTGCAAAAACAAATCAGCAACTGCTTTGAAATTCACACAGAAATAGTCCTGAATTCTTCAATAAAGTTTATCTATTTACACAGCTATGATTTTCTTAATTAAATGATATTTTATAGTTAAGAGTTCAAATGATATATAAAAAGTCAAATGAGGTATGGGTTTATTGAATAACTTTTCCCTCCAGTTATAATCATCATGACAATGTTCCTAATTAAAACCGCTCATTGTATAGCATCTCGGTGACATTATATGGTTTAGTGTTTAATTGGCTTGAAACGTTAAAGATGTTTTACGTCCACATTCAAAGTACATTAGTGCATAATGTTTATGTACCTAGAAGTAGATCACTAGCCTGAAGGGATCCTATATATATATATATATATATATACACATATAAAATTAAAATAAACATTTAAAAATAAAGTAATTAAAATTTTTTAATTGAAACATCGTATGTGGGGAGGGGGAGTGCTATTCAATTTCCCGGGCCCCCTCCCAAAACATTTTTCACCCCCTGACAACACCACACTTTTTATTGTCTAAAAATTTGCTTTAAAAATATATTATTGCAATTGTTAATTGAAGCACAAGAAATTTCCCCATGATTATTCCAAATCAGAGACAAAGTGAAGTGTTTGTTTACTTGAATGTATTATTAAATTTGAAAATTTTGGGGACAATATTTGAACAACCTTTAAATCTTCAAAATAATAACTTGTTACACTGATGCCCCCCCCCCCCCCTAAAAAAATTCAATGATGCAGTCTGTGTTATCAGCCCTCTTGTGGTATAAATTAAGAAAAATGTGGGTTTGTTATGCTGTAACTTTCTTTTGTCATTGTGTTTGTAAATAAGTTACTGACTCGTCTATCAGCACCAAATATTTATAGAAATACATTTAATTTAAATATTACATAAATGTCAACTTTATATGAAAATCAAGAGAACTAATTATTTATTTTGGCGTTTTTGACGAAAAAAACCAGCTTGTTCTACACTGAATTTGAATCAAGATTTTTCAACTCACTAAACATGATTTTAATGATTCAAAGTTCGCGCCGAAACATTAGAAAAGAAAAATGGCTTTATTTTTTTTAAATCATATGAAATAATTTAGAATTGTATGGGGAGAAAAAAAGAACGTCCTAAAAAAAGAAAAAAAATTTTTGAAGCGAAGAATCAAATTTCAACTGAGGGCTATGACAACATATTGAAAGATTTTGCACGCAACGAAAACGTAAACAACGTAGTACGTCGAATTTGTTGACACTGAAACAAACAAAAACTTTCAAAACATACTTTGTGCGAAGATGATTCCGTTGGCATTATGCCATACTTCTTATCAATGTATGAATTATCGATTGGATATCTGTGAATTGAAATTCGACAGTCACTTTTGGATCGCCTGAGTTTGTTGTTGTTGGATCCATTCATGCCGGATCGCCACTGCTTCCAGCTGCGTTCAAGGTCAGAAGGTGACAGCGAGAAACCCATGTTGTAAAACGCTCGGTCCTCTGACCTATGGTCATCGTTTTCTGTCTGCGAGAGGAATCTTTTTCGCCGAGCACCTTCAGTTTGGCTTGAGGATCCCGCTCGGCCGAAACTTGATTGATCTTCATGCGGCCTCCTGGACAGCGAATCATTGACAGCGGAAGTGAACGAGGAACTCCTGGCGGCGGAAGTTGGCAGTATCCGAATTCTTTCGGAATCCGAAACCGGATCTCCACCTGTGGAATTAAATGGAAATTGATTAATTTTTTTGCATACCAATTATAGGCGGATTTAGGACTGAGTTCCTGGGGGGGGGGGGGGCAGGATTTTTTTTAGCAACAGTTTTATTTTCCCCACTCCCATGTTTTTGTCTGTTTCCTGTGATGCCTAAGTCCATGCTTTACTTTTTTTTGTGTCGTTTTTATTAATGTGTGTTTTCATGCTGTCCTTTTTGAATTGACCTGAAGAGAGGCAGCTGGTATCAAGAGAGTGACGCAGGGCTCCATTTTAAGTGGATAATAGAATATCTTCAATTTTAGGGGACCGGGGGTTTCTCCCCCAGAGAAAATTTTGTAAAATGGATATAAAATTCTTCATTTTGAAGCCTTATAAAGGTTAATTAGATAGACATAGAAATTGATAACTAGATTGTACAGTTGTATTGTTCAAACTTTGTAAGAAACAGCTATTTTAAGTTTGAAAGAAAAAATAAACTATAGATTTCTCATAACAACTTTTTTTAATTATAAGTAGTGCAGAAAACGAAAAGAATAGAGGTAGTGTATCTTTTTTTCCCCCTGGCTAAACAGATTAACTATATGCAGTAAAAATTGGAGCCCACTTTGCTTAGGATTTTCAAAGACTTATCTAATTATTTTCAAGGACTCTATAGAATAAATAAAATTATTTAACGCACTTCATTTGTACTTTCCAGTCTCTGATATTTTAGTATTTGATTGTAAATTTTTACTCCTATTCTAACTTTGTGAGAAATAGCTATTTTAAATTTAAATGAAACCATATAGACCAAGAGCTGACCCCCCAAAACACGATTTATCTCTTTTATGGCTTGTGGCCGGTTAAAATAATAAAAAAATGCAATTTAAAACTTTGGCTCGAATCCCCCCCACTAATTTTGGGTCACACGGCTGCGTGGGGGGATGAAAGGTCAAAAAAATGAAAAATATCAAAGTGATGAGTTAAATGGCTAAAAAGTATATAATAGCATTAAATTAATAAGAAAAAACCCGTAGCTAATTTCCCCCCCCCCCAGCTATGTTGGGGCGAACGTGGTGCCCCCCAGGGGTAAAGTATCGATTATTAAACTTAAAAAAAAATGATCACTTTCGTGGGGGGGAATTTTACAGGGTATTAGTTTCATTATTTTGATTGCCAAAAAAAATTCCCCCCCAGTAACTATGGGTCAATTTGTCAAAAAAAATTTTTTTTGTTCCTCTTTATTTGGTTCAAGTCGAGTATTGTTCGAACTTACGCATGACTGTTTAAGTTGCAAAAAAACCCCAAAGATTGAACGTTTTTTCATTAAAAAACACTCGTAGCAATCCCCCCCCCCCACACCTATGGAGGGGGTTGCTACGCGGTGCGCAGTTTTACAACGTGGTGCCCCCCCCCCCCCCAGGGGTGAATTGTCGATTGATTAAATTAAAAATAAATGATCACTTTCGTGGAGGGAATTTTACAGAGTATACATTTAATTGCAAAACAAAATATCTCCTCCCCAGCAATTATAAGTCTACTAGCTGCATTGTCAGGCGTTGCACGGTCTACCTCAAAAATGTACGTGTTCTCGGCGTTCCAAGCATTTTATACAATTATATAAATTTTCTCGCTTTCATTACATTTCTTATTGCTGCTCCACTCTTATTAGTCAAAGCGCAATGTTATATAGCCTATAGCCTTCTCAATAAATGGACTATTCAACACAAAATGAATTTTTCAGTTCGATACCGTCGTCCCTGTAGACCAAGAGCTGAGCCCCCAAAACACGGTTTATCTGTTTTATGGCGGGTGGCCGGTTAAAATTTTAAAAAAATGTGATTAAAAATTTTGGCTCTAATCCCCCCCCCTCCGCCCACTATTTTCGGGTCACACGCTGCATGGGTGGATGAAAGGTCAAAATAAAAGAAAAATATTAACATAAGTGAAATGGCTAAAAATTATATAATAACATTAAATTAATTAAAAAAAACCACGTAGCAAATCTCCCCTCCAGCTATGTTGGGGCGAATGTGGGAGCCCCCCCCCCCCAGAAGTGAATATCGATTGTTAAAATTAAAAAAAAAAATCACTTTCGTGGGGTTGGGGATGGGGAACTTTACAGGGTATTTGTTTCATTATTTTGATTTCCAAAAAATCTCCCCCCCCCCAGTAACTATGGGTAAATTTGTCAAAAAAAAAGTTTTTTTGTTTCTCTTTATTTGGTTCGAGTCCAGTACTATTCGAATTTTCCCATGACCTCTTTAATTGTAAAAAACAATTGCAATTATTTATTCGGTAAAAAAAACACGTAGAAAATCCCCCCCCCCCAGCTATGTTAGGGCGAACTTGTTGCCCCCCAGGAGTGAATTATCGATTGATTAAATAAAAAAAAAAGATTACTTTCGTAGAGAGGAGGGATTTTCTCAGAGTTTACATTTGATTGTAGCAGGAAAAAAAATCCCCCCCCCCCCCAAAAAAATGTTTTTAATTTAAATTAGAAATTTTGAAATATTTTTCAAAATGAAAGGAAGCAATACAGCGTCCGTACATCTGCTTCTACCATTGTGTGCTCAGCATGAAAAGAATGAAGAAGAAAGTATACGCCTGTGATGATTTCTTCTTGCTGTTTCGAGGGCAGTTTCGTCAGTGATCAACTATAGCCAACACAGTGAAGTCGTTATAGCTGTTGGTTTTTCTTTTCGGAGCACGCTGTACCGAATCCTTAAACTGAAAACGTAAAAAAAATCCTTTTTTCAAAAATATATTTTGATGTTTTTATATTATGAGTGTTTTAAAGGGTAATTTTAAGTGTAGCCAGCCACCAGATAAAAGATAATTTAGTATATTATCTCCAGAGTATACATTTAATTGTTTTAATTGCAAAAAAAAAAAAAAAAAAAATCTCCCCCTACCCCAGTAATTATGAGTTTATTTCACAAACAAAAGTGATTTTATGTTAAAATTGCAATAACGACGTTTTTACTTGTAAATGTTAATGCGTTAATCCGATGCGTTAAATGAATTTTTAAAATAATAATTTGGAAATTCATATAGATTTATTTACCTTTAGCATATTGGTTGTGATAGTGTCTATCTAGTTTGATAAAAATGTTCTTGCAATCTCGATGATATAAATCTGCTTCTGTTAAGAACTCGGAAAAATCTAAATCACGGAATTTCAGTTTTCAGTGTTTTCGAATCTTTGAAACTTTTATTCCTTCAAATAAAGTTTCTGTCAAAACATTATCTTTTATCTGGTGGCTGGCTACACTTAAAATTACCCTTTAAAACACTCATAATATAAAAACATCAAAATATATTTTTGAAAAAAGGATTTTTTTACGTTTTCAGTTTAAGGATGCGGTACAGCGTGCTCCGAAAAGAAAAACCAACAGCTATAACGACTTCACTGTGTTGGCTACAGTTGATCACTGACGAAACTGCCCTCGAAACAGCAAGAAGAAATCATCACAGGCGTATACTTTCCCCTTCATTCTTTTCATGCTGAGCACACAGTGGTAGAAGCAGATGTACGGACGCTGAATTGCTTCCTTTCATTTTGAAAAATATTTCAAAATTTCTAATTTAAATTAAAAACATTTTTTTTTTGGGGGGGGGGGGGATATTTTTTCCTACTACAATCAAATGTAAACTCTGAGAAAATCCCTCCTCTCTACGAAAGTAATCTTTTTTTTTTATTTAATCAATCGATAATTCACTCCTGGGGGGCAACAAGTTCGCCCTAACATAGCTGGGGGGGGGGATTTTCTACGTGTTTTTTTTTACCGAATAAATAATTGAAATTGTTTTTTACAATTTAAGAGGTCAAGGGAAAGTTCAAATAGTACTGGACTCGGACCAAATAAAGAGAAACAAAAAACTTTTTTTTTTGACAAATTTACCCATACTTACTGGGGGGGGGGGGAGATTTTTTGGAAATCAAAATAATGAAACAAATACCCTGTAAAGTTCCCCATCCCCAACCCCACGAAAGTGATTTTTTTTTTTTTTAATTTTAACAATCGATATTCACTTCTGGGGGGGGGGGCTCCCACATTCGCCCCAACATAGCTGGAGGGGAGATTTGCTACGTGGTTTTTTTTAATTAATTTAATGTTATTATATAATTTTTAGCCATTTCACTTATGTTAATATTTTTCTTTTATTTTGACCTTTCATCCACCCATGCAGCATGTGACCCGAAAATAGTGGGCGGAGGGGGGGGGGGATTAGAGCCAAAATTTTTAATCACATTTTTTTATTATTTTAACCGGCCACCCGCCATAAAATAGATAAACCGTGTTTTGGGGGCTCAGCTCTTGGTCTACAGGGACGACGGGTTCGAACTGAAAAATTCATTTTATGTTGAATAGTCCATTTATTGAGAAGGCTATAGGCTATATAACATTGCGCTTTGACTAATAAGAGTGGAGCAGCAATAAGAAATGTAATGAAAGCGAGAAAATTTATATAATTGTATAAAATGCTTGGAACGCCGAATATACGTACATTTTTGAGGTAGACCGTGCAACGCCTGGCAATGCAGCTAGTAGACTTATAATTGCTGGGGAGGAGATATTTTGTTTTGCAATTAAATGTATACTCTGTAAAATTCCCTCCACGAAAGTGATCATTTATTTTTAATTTAATCAATCGACAATTCACCCCTGGGGGGGGGGCACCACGTTGTAAAACTGCGCACCGCGTAGCAACCCCCTCCATAGGTGTGGGGGGGGATTGCTACGAGTGTTTTTTAATGAAAAAACGTTCAATCTTTGGGGTTTTTTTGCAACTTAAACAGTCATGCGTAAGTTCGAACAATACTCGACTTGAACCAAATAAAGAGGAACAAAAAAAATTTTTTTTGACAAATTGACCCATAGTTACTGGGGGGGAATTTTTTTTGGCAATCAAAATAATGAAACTAATACCCTGTAAAATTCCCCCCCACGAAAGTGATCATTTTTTTTTAAGTTTAATAATCGATACTTTACCCCTGGGGGGCACCACGTTCGCCCCAACATAGCTGGGGGGGAAATTAGCTACGGGTTTTTTCTTATTAATTTAATGCTATTATATAGTTTTTAGCCATTTAACTCATCACTTTGATATTTTTCATTTTTTTGACCTTTCATCCCCCCACGCAGCCGTGTGACCCAAAATTAGTGGGGGGGATTCGAGCCAAAGTTTTAAATTGCATTTTTTTATTATTTTAACCGGCCACAAGCCATAAAAGAGATAAATCGTGTTTTGGGGGGTCAGCTCTTGGTCTAATAGATTTCTCATGACAACAATTTTTCTTCAGTTGCAAGTAGGGCAGAAAAGGAATAGAAGTAGTGCATATTTTTTTCCGTGCTAAACAGATAGACAATATGCAGAAGAAGTAAGATAAAAGCAATCAATACAAAAGAATTTCCAAAATACTGCATTCGGGATTGAATAAATAACAAGATATGAAATATGTGAGTCACAAAAATTTATTTCAAATAGATGTTACCAATGTGAGAATCATGATTTTTACATTTTTAATACAGGATGTGGCAAGGAGCTGAATTTGACATATTTTGGCATTCCACTCCTCTACCATTTGTTAGAAATTTTAAGATTTAAGGTTTGTCGCCACACGAATATTCAAGGTTTTCAAGCACTTAAAAATGAAATTAGTTTTTTTCAAGCAAATTTCCATCTTTTAAGGAACGAATCATGAATATTTTTGAGAGTTAGGGACCCACTTCAACGCAGGGGCCCTATGCAATAGCTTGTTTATCTTATAGGCAAATTTAGCCCCGTTTGTAATTCACTCTTACCTGCAAATTTTTGTTTGATTTTTTCGTAATTTTTACGAAAATTCGTCAGTTTTTTACGGTTAATGGATTTTTACGATTTTACCAATCTTTGTTAGGCTTTTATAGACTTTTATTAAATTTCAGTAAATTTTTCCAAAACTTTTGATGACTCTATTATTTAGATTTCAATAATGACAAGGACTGACTCACTCAGACTTAGATGATTATGACTTACCTTACTTTTTAAACAATATTTATAAAGTAAGTAAAATTGTACTCTCCTTCTAAGTAAAAAGATTAATTTAATCAGAACACGCAGATAACTGAAATTTATTCAGTTTGCGATAGTATTTATTTTCTCTCTCTCTCTCTTAAAAAAAGAGAGAGAGAAGGAAAAAAAACTATGTTTTTTAGAATTCCTCAAAAGGCCAATTAATCTACTAAGAACATAAATAAAATATACTTTAAATGTGGACAAAAATTATAACGAGTAGATCGTTCTGTTAGCGCGAATAGGGGGGGGGGGGAGTTTTTTCCCCTTTGCTTTAGGTTTTAATTTGTTAAAATAATCGTCAATTATTATAAGTGTTGCAGCTTAATGTATAGCTCGTTTAGCCTATATTTTCATTCATACACTTGCCCAAATGGTTTTCAGTCCAAAATAGTGAATTTAGACACATTTTCAGCACCCCAGTGACAGCTGTACTATTTGTATTTAATGTTCCGTTTTTTTTCCCCCTTATCTTTTCTCCCATCAGAAAAGGACATTCGCTTTTCTCTTCATTTTCATTGAATTATTCAAAAAAGAACAAGTCATGATTTTTTTTGTTTCAAGATTTTTGGAAGATGTGTTGTTACTATATAAAGTTCTTCCAAAACTGGGGGGCATTGCCCCCTGTGCCCCTCCCCCTATAAATCCACCCATGCCCTTCTAAACTATTCAAAAAGAAAAAATATTTTTTTTTTAATTTTTGGAAAATGTGTTGTTACTACATGAAGTCCTCCCAAAACTGGGGGGGGGCATTGCCCCCCTCTGACCCCCCCATAAATCCGCCCATGATACCAATGCACGCGGAATTCTGAACAAAATGGGAAGGCTGAAACGTTATTTCAGTCAAGAAGATAAATAGAAATGTTTTTGCAGTCACAATCCCGGAGCATCCAGATTTACCTTTTGATTTTCGGTCACAATAGTCATACAGGGGTGCCCAAGCCCACCAACAAGGGGGGGGGGAGGAGGGAGCAGACTGCGGCTTTTTTTTTCTTTTTTTTTTTTTCCACATTTCTTTGGTAACCAAAACAAAGAAAATATGCGGGGGAAATACATAGAATTTTATTTTATTTTATTTTTGTCTTATTTCATAAAATTATTCATTTATTTTTTGCCTGGAAATATATTCTAAAAGATGCTTTCAACCATATTTCATACTAATGAAGCACTGTTTCCTATCTCAGTCAAATATTTATTAGCTAAAATTACACAATTGCGTTAAAACACAAAACTATTATATAAACTTGTATGAAAAATCAAAAAGAGAAGCAAAAAAAAAAAAATCTTTTTTTTTTTTTTAATGAAGTCGGTTAAAAAGCCCTGTATCCTTGATGACCGTGAAACATTCGGCCCTTATGACATCACATTCTGTAAGGAGATCGGATTCTTCTTAGGTCTTTTAAGTTTCATTTTGTTTCACTTTTCCCCCCTCTTAATGCGTTCCTTGCGACACCGAAACACGTGTCTGCAGTTTTCTGCAATTGTGCTATTAGACGTTATTATCTCTTATTTTACTTTTTATGCACAAAGGTTTTTATTCACCTTACTTTCGAAATAGTTCCTGAACTTCCGATGAAGCAATTTGTTGGTGTTTATATAATGATTGAAAATGAGATAGATTCTATTTTTTGCCATCAACAAATTGCATCCTTACTCACAAACGTCATTGTTTTCTTTGCAAGCATACTGAACTGTATCTGCATCATATCAGTGCAATTTACCTTATCGTTGTGTTCAAGGCCGACTAAATTACTATTTACTAACAGTGCAGAACGAGATACGTAAAATTTGTTTGGCATAAATATTGATTTTTTTTTCCCTTTCGGTTCGATTGAAGAAGGCAAGCAAAGCAAAAAAAAACGGGGGGGGGGGGTGCACCGATTAACGGCAATTTTGCCGATTATTTATAATCGCCAAACTTTTTCTTTTTTTTTTTAAATTAAAATTACCTGTGCCTAGAGTTAATGCCTGGAGCCCATTTACTATGCCCAGAACCAGAAACTATGTTGAGTGAGTTCCTAAACAATAAAGAAGGTAAACCAGGTCCGAATGTAGCTCCATGCCACCCCTAG